>NW_008674540.1:10115-33467 GCF_000695815.1 Acanthisitta chloris
ACGATTGCCTTCAGCTAGTCACCTGGTAGTCTCTCACTCCCACAACTGTTTGTTCTGTTTGTATTTTTGTACATGTTCTGCAACCTTTTCCATTTTTAACTGATTCACTGCTCTGGTGTTCTTATGATCCCAACTAAACACCAGCTCAGCACTGCCTCACAGCCTAACAAGTCTGTTCTTGCAAAGTATCATGGAATCCTTTATACATGAAGATGTTCACCTTGCCAGTGCTGTGTTTGATTCTTCGTGTTTAATACACAACCACAGGATCATAAAATCACAGAATGGTTTGTGTTGAAGGGACCTTAAAGAATACCTAGTTCCAATTCCCTGCCATGGGCAGGGACACCTTCCACTAGCCCAGGTTGCTCCAAGCCCCATCCAACCTGGCCTTCAACACTTCCAGGATGGGGTAGTGCCTCACCACCCTCACAGGAAATAATTTCTTCCCAAAATCCAATCTAACCCTGCCCTGTGTCAGTGTGAAGCCATTCCCTGTGTCCTGTCACTCCATGCTCTTGTAAATCATACTGGACCAGCATTTCAGATTTCAGCCCCATGGTCCAGTTCTCTGAAGTCCATGAATAATGACAGTCTAGGTGGAAAGAGTACTTAACAATTTGGGGGCAACCATGGACTGAAAAATCCCACCACCAGGGCACTTTCCTTTCAGGTCTGTCTGTTACTAGTCAAACAGAAAAAAAATAGGCCTTGTTTTTTGCCTGGTGTGCATGGGAATTGTCTGTGCAAGTATTGTCAGATCCAGTCTGAAAGCTTTGCAGGTACCAGGTTATACACATCCCCATCAACAAGTTCAGAGATAAACTGTTCATTGGGTAAAAAATTCAATCTTTGGCCATTAAAAAATGTATTTTCTTTCAATGTCATGAAATGTCTCCTTACTTTTTTACTCTGGAGAGAGCAGACTGAACTTTGACTTTGACTTCACTGGGACTTCTTCTCTTGTTTGTTATCATTTATATTCCTGTTATGGGCAAAAAAAATCAGCACGGATTTTTTATTAGATAGATGTTAGTTATTTCAAGCTGGAGTTTAGAGTCCTTCTGTGTGTTGTTCCTATAAACATGGATGATTACAAAAGCAGATGCACTCAATTACTCCTGTGACAGTAAACCACGTGGCCTCATTGTGTTCCAGCTACATTTTTTACTTTAATTACATACAGCATCTCATTCCTTAACTTTTCTTGCCATTCTCTCCCTTCACCTCCTTTCATTATTATTTTCCTTGCCTCTCCCTCCCTCTCCTCCCCTGCCCATAATATTTTCCCTTTCAGAGCTCCAGGAACCCTTCCCCTCCTGTGCACCCCTAATTTTGTATCCATGTGTGTTTTCACTGAGCCTCTGAGCCCCTGCAGCTCCCACTGCACAGAGGTGAATGTGGTCTGCACTTGCTGAGTGAGGATTTGGCTTTCCCAGAGCTCAGTACATTTTGTACACTTCCCTTTTCCTCTGTCACTATGAAATACATATGTGACACAGAGTGTGATATTTGAAGAAAGGGTGTACAGGGGTGTCCTTTCCCAAAAATAAGAGAAAGAGACCCTCAGAGGTGCATTCAGGATGGGTTTAGAAGAAAAAAAAGAGAGCAGGAAATAAAACCCCAACCCTGAAGTTTTTGTTTTTAACTCTTTTTGCAGGCCATTTCTCGGTTGGTTCCGTTGCTATCGCTTTGAAGAGTGTTTTACACACCCTTGTGAAAGGAGTGTTTGTGTCTCTGTGGAGGCCGATAAGGATGGGGGAGAGGTGGTGGTCTCACCCCTGACCACACAGCCTTTCCCTTTCCTCCTGCTCCACTCACTCTTTTGAGGGACATCTGGGAGGAGGGATAGCTGTCTCCTCATTATCATCAGGCTGCAGAGAAGCACTCAGCGACATCTGCCTGGGCTTCACTGCCTCTGTTTATACCTTGTGTTTCCAGCTCTGTTGTTAAGTGACTTTTATCAGCTCCTTCAGGGACACAGGGAGTGTCCAGCCAGGGGACAATTTTGCAGCATATTTGGGAAGCTCAGACCTCCAGCCCCATGCAGGCACAAAGGGATGGCCTCATGTGAGGGTGGTGGGTTTAAGCCAGCAGAATTGCTCATTTCTAAGGATTTCTGTCAGTACATTTTCAGGAGACCAGGTTGCCTTCCAGCAGTTTCCTTCATCAGTCAGGGATGTGCCAGAAATGTCTTTTAATCCTCCCACCATCCCTCTTCAAAAACATTTACCCTCTAAGGAAGGACCTCAAGGGAATACCATATACAGAGCTGATTTCTTCTCAGTTTCCCACAGCTGGGATCCAGTGGGAACAGCAACCAGCCATCCTCTGGGAGCTTCCACCCTCCCAGGTACCCAGAGTCTTTGAGGGGAGCCAGTTTGAATGGGGAAGCAGGTCATCCCATATTCCCAGTGACATGGCCCTCAGTCCCTCTGTGCTAATCCAGACCATCACCATAAGCCATTTCTCTTCCCATAACCTTTCATTCCCTCTAGCAGAGTGGCTCAGAGCTTTTCCCCTTCTCTCTGAATATCTCTCGCTCTGTGTAGTTGTGACTGCTCTGCTGTTGGGTAGGTATTCAGTATTTTATATCACCCACCCCATTGGTAGGTGATTTTCTTTCAGTTGTATGTATTTTACCTTTCTTAGACATTCCATCCTAAAAATTCTTTTAAATCTCAGTTTTGGTTAGAGAAATTGATGCTCTCCTTATTGGTATTGGTATCATGTGTGCTCCTGATTTGGAATCACTTGGACACCTAATTATCCAAGAGATTTTTTGCAGACCTTTTGAGTTCTACCCAAATATTTGCATGTTAGGAGAATTTTGTAGGACTAGGTTTTGCCTGTAGATGTTTTGGGTCAGCAACTGTTTTTTATGGCATGGCTAGTATGATGGGTGTACACCTGAGAGCTGAAGCCTCTGCAGATTGCTATGATGATATATCACAGACTCATAGGTAAATATAGATATATGAAGAAACTCAGGGGACAAGAGAAGACTTGAAACGTAGTCCAGGTGATGTGAATGTTTCCTCAGGCAGACAAAACTCCCCTGTTTTGGTTAGAACAGACACTATCATAGTCTCAAAGCCACTTAATTCCTAAATTAACATTGGCTGTGTAACTTAAGCATGCACAGATTTCACCCAAGTCTCTTTCCTGCTGTCTCACAGACCATGGGAAGGGGATCTGTTTTACTAGGTGTGTGTAAATGTTATCAGCCTGCACTAGGAAACCTTTTCTTTTATTCTGAGTTTTATCTCCCAGTAATCTTTCAAGTATTTCTACAATTGAGCAGATGTTTAATAGCCAGGGACAAGCCTAGCATTGAAGAAAAGATATTTTCCAAGTAATTTGGGGGAACCTGACAAGAATCCCTTACTGCTGGCTGCTAACTGTGTTTTCTTCCTCTTTTGATAGATCTGGTTGTGTCAAGGAAAGTCTCTGTGGACTTGGGCTAACAAAGGCATGATGGATCTGACCCTTTGTAATCTTTGCCAATAAAGCTAGAAAAATGTTATTTTTTTCCTCTCTTGCTATCTTGCCAAACATCATTTTGCTCCCAGGAAAGCCTGGCTTTGTATCATGCTAGCTGCAATAGTTACCCACCTGGGCTTGTATCTTTTATCCATGCATGCCAACTATTTTTTTCCCTTTTTATTGCCAAGGATTTTTGATTTATTGTGCCTCCGCTCTTTCTGAGTTAACATTATTATCTCAAAAGAAGATTTTCCTGATCAGTTGCCATAATAAACAAAGGTTTCATTTGCAAATCTGCCTTGGGTGATTATAGACATCAAGCACACTTGAATCTCTATTGCTTATGATTTATTATGGACAGCAGTGTATCTATGGGATGCCTGGATAGCAAATTCAGAGAGGAAAAAGGTCTCCTACCCCAATTAGGGTGGTGAAACTAAGGGGAATGGTGAGAGATGCAGAAATAAGGATGCTATTTCTGATACTCTAATGAAGAAGGAGAATCTGTTCAAATAGCTTTCCCAAAATCTCACTGTTCACTTAAAATGTGCCTTCTTGTTAGGAACAACTTCCCAGGCTTGTTGGTACTGCTGTTGTTAATTACTGACTCATCTCACAGAAAGCTGTTTGAAGGAAGTTAAGGATTTAGATTCCTTGAATAATAGAGAAATACAGCATAGAAATGAGTGATGTGCCACACAGCTTTATGGCTAACATGTTCATAGACTGGTATGGGTTGAAGGGACTTTTAAGAACATCTAGTTCCAATCCCCTGCCATGGGCAGAGACACCTCCCACCAGCCCAAGTTCCTCCAAGCCTCATCCGACCTGATCTTGAACACTCCCAGGGATGGAGCAGCCACAGCTGCTCTGGGCAACCTGTGCCAGTGCCTCAGCACCCTCACAGGAGGAATTTCTTCCTAACTTCTATCTGAATTCTCTCCTCACTTAGTTAGATTTGCCTTTTATTTTTTAACTCCAGCACGGAAAGTGAGCCCAACCTGACTTGAGGATTTAAGAGTATTACTGCAGCACAAAATATTCTAATGCTTTTCTAGTGAAACTGCTCATTTTATAAATAATATTTCATAATGAATGTTCTTTCCACCAAATCACTTATTCCATTCACTCCAGTATCCTTCTTTGTGATTTTGCCTCAGCTGGGATCCCAGTATGACAGATGCTGTACAAACACAAGTCTGGGATGGATCCTACACAAACAGATTCCAAGGACAAGGCAGGCAGAAGGTGGTAGGAAGGAAGCAGTATCATTTGACTATGCAAATGGAAAACTTCCAGAGGCAGACAAGGCAGTGTTCCCAAGAACACCCTGGCAACCTCTGGCACAGCCAAGAGCTGAATTAACATCTCCTGAGTCCTTCAAAGACTATCCTTCCTCCCCCCATCAGTTTAGTTTCTAATCCAAAGCCAGTGGAAAGAACCCTTTGATTTGAGCAGAGTGCTAAATACTCCCCAAAATCCATTGTTGTTTTCCCAAACCACCTTATCCCAACACAGAAAATTTTAACATCTACTTCTGTCAAGTTATGCCTAGAAGTTCAGGTGAAGCATGGTAGCTCAGCAGGAGCTCTGTACCCTTAAGAACACTTAAAGGAGAGTCTTTTACTGGCAAATTCAATAATGCTGTTCTTGCAAATCCAATATCCAGACCTGAACAACAAATACTCACTTCACTATTAGCACACTTACCCCATTTCTACACTTATCCTCTCTGGATCATTATACAGCAGAAAGTTTTGGAGTTGAAACAAGACATCACAGCTGTCACAGTATCATCAACATCATTCAACTTTATTGTGTATAAAAAAGCCCAAACATATGGTTGGACTTTGTAGTGTAAATCTACTGACTTCAGTGAAATTACATCAGGATAAACTTAGGCCATTAGCTTCGTCTCTTGCAATGAGAAGACCAAGTGTACAGTTTTGCATTTTTATCATTCCCAGTAACCAGAAACCAGTGGAGGAAAATGCCACAGTTTGTAGCCTGTATTTCCAAGGAAAGCAAAGACCTGTATATTTACTTCCTCTGTCTATTCCTATTCTAATCCTTGTGCATTTGCAAGGGCTTCAAAGCAAACATTTCCAAAGCATGTTAAAATGCCCATGCTGAGTTTGGTTATCAGCTAATTTTTTCCCAGGAGTAAAGCCTACACTGGTGAAGTCATCCTGGGTAACTGGGCATCTGGAGTGATTTTGTTTTGGCAAATAACCCACTGACTAATATATTAATTTTTTTTTGCATCTGCAAAAAAATCAGAGCTTTCAGGTTTCACTTAGTAGGTTTTTCATGTCAGTGGAGATTCCTTTACATATTTGGAAACTTCCACGTAAAAATTAACTTATGCAGGAGGAATGCTTTTTGTCCAGTGTGTGTTTCATCCAGTGTGTTGCTTTAGAAGAGAGCTGGAGAGGGAGTTTGGACAAGAGCATGGAGTGACAGGACAAGGGGGAATGGCTTCACACTGACAGAGGGAGGGTTTAGTTTGGATATCAGGAGTAAATTCTTCCCTGTGAGGGAAGTGATGCACTGGCACAGGTTGCCCAGAGAAGCTGTGGCTGCTCCATCCCTGGAAGTGCTCAAGATCAGGTCGGATGAGGCTTAGAGCAACCTGGGCTAGTGCAAGGTGTCCCTGCCCATGGCAGGGGGTGGAACTGGATGAGCTTTAAGGTCCTTCCAACCCAAAGCATCCCGTGATGCTGTGGAAGTCATCCTGCAGCCCCTGCATGCTCAGCCATGGAGGTGACTGATGGTCAGTGCTGAAATGAAGCGGTGAGGGCAGAGGAGGTTACAAGTGGCCTTTTCTTGTCATGCTATGAGTTTCTCTCCTATCAAACCAAAGAAGAACAAATGGTCCATTTGTTGCTGAGATGCTGCCCATCTGTGGCTGTGTCTAATCAGAGTTAATTACAGTGAGCTGAGTCTCTGCAATACTCCTGGTCCCCAAGCTCTGAAGGACCCACCGCTTTATCCCAGCACTTCCACTGCCAATTTCGGGAGCTGCCTATTATCAAGCACCAAAAGGTAGAGATTGTACAGGATCCCTGGCAAGCAGCACAAAGTATCCCAGCTTAATACTAAAGCAATGACTAATCAGAGCATCCCAGGGGGAAGCTTTGCAGTAGCTCTTGCAAGGGTAATGAGGACAATTTTCATAGCTATGACACTTTCAGCCAAGCAAAATGCAACAAATCTTGTTTATTCTTGTTTGTTCTGTCCTGGAGCAGCAGGTAACACAGATCCAAAAGAAAAGGACTTTTCCTGGGAGGAGGATTGCACCAAAGGGTTTGCAAGATGAACAGCCAGGGTTGTTGTTTTATCATAGCAGGACTAATAGCTAAATTCTATTAATTGCTGAATGCTGTTTTGTTTGGCAAATACAGGAAGCAGTTTACATGGCTACGCAAGTGCTCTGGTTCACAGTCCTTCTGAAATGGTATTATTGTAACGGGATAATACTGATTAAGGACAGTTCCCTGAGGAAGAAGGGCCTTTTGATGACTGAGTCATTTCCTCTCCCTGCTCCACATCAGTGAGATAGTGCTTCTCTCACCACAGACACACACCCTTTGTAGCCAGGGACCTCTCCAGCAAGGAGGCCCAAAGCACACGCCTCAGCTTGAGGTGGAAATGCCTGAGTGCATGAGTCCTAAAGAAAGCACTGTATCACCAGAAATAGGGCAACAGTCCCAGCAGAGACTATTTTACTCCTCAAAAATACTTTGCTTGCCAATCCCTTTTCAAAACTACAGAATAACACTGTCTTTGGCTACACGTCTCTGCTGGGATAACCTGTCAACCCTTTAATCTTTGATTTTTGTTCCCATAGATGTTTGGCAAATGAATTTGAAAATAGAGATGAGTTTGTCAGCTAAAAGGCAACAACACCTCTGCAAGCCACCAAAGTGCAGCCTTCTGCTTCTGGACATGGTCACCTGCCACTAGTGACAAGCTGGCCAAGGCCACCAGCTCAGTTAACCCAGGTCACAAAACAGCAACAGTAAAACTGTTCACCTAGAGGGAAAAGACTCTATGTCCTCTTACAACTGACAGGCACCAACACGATGACAACTTCCAAATCACACAAACACTAGGGGATATGATCATATAGGAACATGGTAGACAGCAACAACCCTCAGCCTCTCCTTTGTCTTTGATTTTTGCCATGTATTGCCATGGGAGATTCTTGAATGAGCTCAAGACTAACCACAGCTTAGCAAGAAAATGTCCCTGTTATCACTTGTGAGCTAAAACTGGGTTCTTCTCAACCTTTTCCCTCTTGAGGTACAGTAATTGCCCTCCGATTAGGCAGGAAACTGTACCAGTGTTATTGCTCTAAAGGAGCCAGTGTTATCAAAAAACAATACATCAGGGCCTGTCCTCACAGGAAGGGAATCATAAGTAATCAGCAGTGCTATAATGCAATTGGCTGCTGGTGCCTCTGCACTGAGGGGACAGAGTCAGAAAAAAACATTTGGGGACATTTTTTTCTGTAGCCAAAGTGTTTTAAAAGAGCTGTGGTTCCTCTTTGCCTCCCTGTTTGGCTTCTCCAAACATTGCTGTGTTTCCTCAACAGGACATAAAGAAACCTTGGTATGTGCAAGGACACAACACAGTGTCCTTCCACCCAAAGACTGGTGCAATCCCTTCTCTGAGTGCTCCACCAGTTTGCACAGGGAAAACCACCCTCATCAAGAGACAGTAGTCCAGGGCAAGAACTGTCCTTGTGTAGAAAAACGATGAAGATCCTTGGGTGACGCATTTCCTAATCTTTATTCCCTTTCAGGTTACCTCCCTTGGAAGTTCTTTCTAAAAATAGGTGTGCCCCAACGCATGGGAATACACACAGGAGCAGTCAGTGGTGGGTGTAACGTCGGTTCTCTTATAAAACTAGTTGACATAACGGCTTCTTAACACTGTCCAAGCGGTAAGATAATTTCATCCATCATGTGGTACATCAATATCATTTCACTGTTAGACTGACCAGGACCTACACATCCATCCATCCATCCATCCATCCATCCATCCATCCATCCATAAACACACCCACTCACCCCTAAGTCCACACTAGGAGAGCCGTGCAGAGTAATTCCATCTGGATTAGGTAGCAGGAGCCAGTCTGAGCTCAGCATGTCTTATAAAAGGAAACAGAAACACTGAATTTGGTTAATAATACAGAATCCTACTTGGAAGAGATGACCAGGGAACAGAGGATGGAGTCAAGAGAAAGCAGGTCAGAAAGGGTTTCCCATATTGCTAGAACACAGGTGAGGACTTCTAGGTCTCACCATGGTCAGTTGGGTCTGGGGCACTGGGGTGGTGGTGAAGGAGAAGCTGTGAAATTTGTGGAAACAAATGCAGGGAGTCTCCTGGAGGAGAATTTGAAACAGCTCTTTCTACTCAACTGAGCTTGCCCTCAGCAAAGACCTCCTGACAATCCCTGATGCATCAGAAAAGGAAGGAATGAAACAGAAAGCAAAAAATTCTGTCAATAGACCACTTTGGGATGTTCCAATATTTTGCTGTTTGGTGAGTTTAGTCATGGGTAACAAAAAGGAAAATATCTGAGCCTTGAGCTGTCAGAGAAGAGGCTGGAAAATCAAATAGTGTTGGGGAGAAAACTCCCAATGCGTTATGCTTATGATGTATCCACAGAAATAGAAATATTTGTCCTTCTATCTCTGCTTTTCCTGTCTGTTTTTGCCCCTCTATTATACATGAAAGTGCTCTCTGCTTAATTGAGCCCCTGTACGAGCTTAGTGGCTGTACACAAAGGGATGTGATCACATCCCCCAGTCCTGCATCCCCCACACAACCTCCTGACCTCCACGGCAGGAGCCTGGGCTGCTCAGAGTTCACAGATACAAAGTCTGAAGAGCCAAAGTAGGAACATCTGCTTCGCCAGGAGTCACGATTTCCCCATTTGGTCTGATCTCGGGGTCATGGTCCTTCAGACTTCAGCAGAAGGCTTTTACCTCAAGGGGTACTGCAAGTACTGAGCTGCTTTTACATCTCAGCTGCTCTTCCCGAGATGACTTTTGTCAGTTTGGTTGTTTGTTTTAGTGGTGATGTTTTTAAACTAAAGCCTATGTGCCCAGAAGGCACATAAAATAAGAGGCTTTTAAAAGCCAGAGGATAAATAAAACACAACCTTGAATAAACAACAGGCTTTTGTCCTGATTTCCTTCCATTCCTTAATGGATGCTGATAAACTATCTGAATTTCTCAGTGTATTAATGCCACAATGACAGCAATTCCAAACCCACAACCTCACAATAGCAATGATTTGACCAAATCGTTACCTTTTAGACAAGCAATTGTTTCATTCAAAGTGTTCTGTAGGCTATCATGGTCTTACCAGGCTGCTCCTTTCTCTACCCCATCACAGACTATTTCAGTGAGAGGCATTTATCAAAGAAAATGTCTATATCCACTCAGGGCTCATACATTTCGTAGGGAAAAAAAATCTTGTTTGATCAGGTAACACCATGTACATCATGTTTCATTACTGATTTTATACTCACCACTCTTACCAAATAATGCTGCTTATTTTCATCCTCATCATCCCATTCTGATGCACCTGGAGAAGTACCACAACAGCTCCAGTTGTGCCTTTGTTGTTTCAGGTCCCTCAGTGCTCCATCCTCAGGTCCCGCACTGGTCCATCCTGGGAGCCTCTGGTTGATTCCTCCCTTCACCCAGGTTTGTGTATTTATGTATTTTTCCCCATGAGGGTGCTGGGGCACTGGCACAGGTTGCTCAGAGAGGTTGTAGATGTCTCATGTGCCTGGAAGTGTTCCAGGCCAGGTTGGATGGGGCTTAGAGCAACCTGGACTAGTGGAAGGTGTCTCTGCCCATGGCAGGAGGTTGGACAAGATGAGTTTTAAGGTCCTTCCAACCCAAGCCATGCTATGAAATCTATCTGTGAGCACTAACATATAAGCTTCTTGTGCTCAGTAGATGCCAAGACCTATATTTAAGCACAAGAACTGCTCCTACACAAGCCTCTTCTAGTATTTCACTGCAAATAACAATGTGCCTTTTTATGACTCCAATCCAGTGGGGATCAGAGCCTGAGCCCAGGATTTCTTCTTCCATAAGCTTTGATCCACGAGTCCACACATTTGTGCTCTCAACTTTGTACCAAGGGCAAGTCAAAACAGCCTGAGCACCCACCCAAGTTTTGTTTTGAGAACATTCTCAGGGCACGTCACACCCAATTCATTTTTCTTTGGGAAAGTCTCAAAACAAAACAGGCAATGCTCGATAACATAAACACACACATACACTGAACATGGCCAGAAATAGGCAGCAGGCAAAACAAATTTACAGAAAAATGCAACTTTGGGCATGTCTAGACACAGACAGAATTCATCTGGCATGTGTATGCACTCAATCTTTATTGCTTGCCAATGGCTTACATGGTAGAGAAATTGTTTCTCATCGGTATCGATCCATTCACTTCTGTTTATTTCAGGACGTGTAATTTTTACCAAAGGGTGGTGATAATTTTCACAACCAGATTTAATTTTGCTTCAGAAACAAGCAAAACATTAAAACAAGCCAATTCATAAAAATATACTGTAATATTTTACATAAAATGACTACACACCCAGGAATGAGAGCTGAGAATTCAAATGGAAAACACAACCGTTTGCTATGAGGGAAGAAGATGAGCATCATCCTAAATAGCAGGAGGATTTGTCCACCTGTTGGTTTCTCCTAGAGGATTTTTTTCTCATGGCAAGAAGAGAAGCCAGACCTTACACTATCAGAAACAATCTCTGGGCATCTACATGAAAATCAGCAAGGTATGGATTCAAGTTCTTAAACTCTGGTTTTAGAGAGTGAAAGGGAGAGGATCTGAACTTCTGCAGTGTAAGACAGGCTGAAAAAAGAGGTTTTAAAATTTATAATTATAGAGATTCCAATCACAAAGACAAATTAAAGTTCTCCTATGCTCAGACTTGACCCAGAACCAACAGAAATGGGAGTTGAGTGTTCCCCTTTCAGTCAGAAGCCTTTTGTCTTTCATCCCTGCAAGCATCCTGGGCACCTCAGTCCATCCTTGGGAGCTGACAGCACACAGCTTGGCACAGGAGCAGGTCTGGTAGCACTAAGCCTGGCTGTGTTATGATGAATTCTCTCAGTTATAATGATTTGGTGAAAAATATTGTTCATGAGCTACATAAACAATTTTAATTGGCTCAGGCGCCCAAAATGTGCTTTTTTTGTTTGGCTGCCAAGGTTGCTTTCTCGCTTGCTAATTATGTTTCGCTTTAGCTTTCAGCAAAAACAGGAAATAAAGCATCCATTACTCGAATGACAACTTTTCAACAAGCCAACATTTCAACATCCATTGTGTAATTTCCGACCCAGAGCCAGCTAGGAGCTAAGTGCCTTTAGAACCCTATATCCCCTCTCACAAGGGCCTTGTCGGTGTCTGGTGCTCCTAAATAACAGGGCACAATGTTTGTGTGGCTGAAACAGGAGAGTGGTGGCTGCTACCCACTGCCCAAAGACTTCCCCTTCATAACACAAGCATGAATCCTGAAGAAAATCATCTCTTGCTACAGGGTCATGGAGTGATGGGACAAGGGAGAATGGTTTTAAACTGAGTGAAGGTGGGTTTAGGTTGGGTATTAGGAAGAAATTCTTCCCTGTGAGGGTGTTGAGGCACTGGCACAGGTTGCCCAGAGAAGCCGTGGCTGCCTCATCCCTGGAAGGGTTCAAGAACAGGCTGGGTGGGGCTCACCTAGTGGAAGGTGTCCCTGCCCACAGCAGGAGGGTTGGAACTAGATGGTCTTTGAGGTCCCTTCCAACCCAACCCATTCTGTGATTCTGCAATTCCTTGTGTCAGGCAACTCTTGGCTTTATTGAACCACAAGTTCAACTCATGGGTTCATTTTCTTCACAACTGTATTCAAACCAGCTCTTTGTGTCCTCAAGGAAAGTTCAAAATCAAAGTATTTGCATCTTTAAACGATCATACTCCAGATCAGCGGCTATGGAACTTGGTACAAACAAAACATCTCCAAAACTCTGGTTACAGATGTAGTTTTTATTACAGAAACTCTTTGACATAAACATTGTGGATTTACTTGGGGTGTTTGAAAATCAAATTGGCAAGATTTTAGAAACAGATTAAATCATGGTCTCTCCTCCCTTACATGGAACTGTGGTGGTCCCAAGCCACAGCACCAGCAGAAGAGGATTGGGCTGAGGAGAGTATTTCTCTTTTACATCTCTGTTTCTCTAGTGCTGATATTGATTCTAAGCTCTGATTTGTTGGAGTTTTTGACAAGTCTTGGGAGTTAGGCTTTTTTTCCCTTGAGATGCTCTGACTTTTGTGATTTCAAAACACACTTTCCAAACCACCTAGAATGGATGCTGTGTACCATTTCCCAGCTCATCTGTGGAGGAAAAGCTCTTCTTTCTCTTGTTCAGGCAACTGAGCTGTTTGGCAAAGCAAGCAATAGGTACATACCACATTGTGGGGGTGAATGAGGATGCCCTTTAAATTACCTATAAAACCCTTTGATTCAAACTGCTGATGTTGCCATAGGCAATTTGCTAAGCTTATTGATCATCTTCTGTTTAAATTAAAGTTTGATGTCCTGGAACAGGCTATTCAGCACAGAGAGCTAATGGGATGGGATGAGATACAGGGAGCGAGAGAAACATGCACACAGGGGAAATGGATTGTGGTCAAAATGGAAAAAAAAAAAAGGGTTATATGCTGAATAGGTTCCACGGGTCAGTTAGCAATAAATATTGTGGTGATAAAAGAGTCCAGTGTGGATACTGGAGGTGAGGGTTTTGCTGTGTAATTAAAGGGAAATGAGAAGCTTGTTACAAAACTAAAATTTCAGGGAAAGGAGGTGAAAAAGTGAATGTTAAGATTTATTATAAATCTGGGTATAAAAGCTTAGTGATTTCTGCCAGAAATTCAAGTTCCCCCAGGTTTTTGGCAAGTTGGGTGAGATGTGAGCCAGGAAAAAGGTGTACATGTGTACAGGAAAGAGGTGATAGGATTAAGGTAAATGTTGGCCAAGGTAACTTGGAAAATGTTGTCCCTATAGATGTGTGTCTGTCTCTCCATCTGTCAATCAGTCATACAATCATTCAAACTCAAACTAAATAAAGCTTTGGAGTGACTAAAAAAGTCAGGATTTCAAAGAATGAAACCTTCCTTGCTGGAACTGTACCCAGTGAGACTGAGGCTTTTGTTTCCCTATGAAAATCAAGCTTGAGTTCATGGTTTTAGACGAGTTTTTCAACTTTTAAATAGTTCATTACACAACATCACATTTGTCCTAACACTAATGAAACATATGCACTTGCAGAAGGAATATCAAGATAATTTCTACAGTTAGCAGAGGTTTAACTGAGAGCACAATCGAACTTTTCCAACCTAGGCACTGAATTTTGACCACACCAACCTAGGAATTAATCTGGTAACCCCCAAAGGTTATTAAAGCTGAAAAAGTCTCGGTAAATAGTGATCGTGTCATATGTTCACTAGCAACCTGAGCAACCTGGTCTAGTGAAAGGTGACTCTGCCCATGGGAGAGGGTTGGAACTAGATGATCTTTAAGTCCTTTCCAACCCAAACCGTGACATGATTTGACGAACATCTCAAGATAAACTGCTGATTTTGGTAGGAAATCGTCAGACACTCTCCTTTATCTCCAATATTGCTGTAAATAGGTAAGCCAAAGAATCCTTTAAAAAGAAAAGGATTGCAAGATATAGAGTTACTTATGAGCCATATGAGAATCCAGAAGTTTCGTTTCTGACTGAGCCCATCCGCTTGGCATCGATTCCAGGACGTTAGTATCTTTAACTTGCTGCTTGGGTGTGGATCTTGTTCCTCTGTGCTAAAAGTCACTGAGGGCTAAATTTAGACCCTGTGGGCTAAATCCTTTACATCCTTCTGTGCTGCCACATTCTCCTGGGATGTACATTCATAGACTCCTAGAATGGGTCAGCTTGGAAGGGACCTTAGACCTCATCTCATTCCAATCCCCCTGCCATGGGCAGGAACACCTTCTACTAGACCAAGATGTTTCAGGCCCCATCCAACCTGGCCTTCAACACTTCCAGGGATGGAGCAGCCACAGCTTCTCTGGGCAATCAGTGCCAGTGCCTCCCCAACCTCACAGGCAAGAATTTCTTCCTAATGTCTAACTTAAC
Source organism: Acanthisitta chloris (assembly GCF_000695815.1). Classification (NCBI taxonomy): domain Eukaryota; kingdom Metazoa; phylum Chordata; class Aves; order Passeriformes; family Acanthisittidae; genus Acanthisitta; species Acanthisitta chloris. Next base: position 24,819 of record NW_008674540.1, read on the forward strand.
TCTGCCCTCTGCCAGTTTGAAGCCATTCCCCCTTGTCCCATCACTCCAGGCCCTTGTCCAAAGTCCCTCTGCAGCTCTCATGTACAGTCACACAGTTCATATCCCACCTCTGCCCATATAGCCTTGGAACAAAGTACTCAATTCCTCCATACCTTAGGTTACTGCTTTGTATCCTTTCAGCAGAAATACAGAAAACAGTGAGGTTTAAATCATTAACCCTTGTTGTTGTTGTTGTTGTGAGAATCAGACAAACACATGGGAAAATACTTCATTCATTTTATGTACAGTCACACAGTTCATATCCCACCTCTGCCCATATAGCCTTGGAACAAAGTACTCAATTCCTCCATACCTTAGGTTACTGCTTTGTATCCTTTCAGCAGAAATACAGAAAACAGTGAGGTTTAAATCATTAACCCTTGTTGTTGTTGTTGTTGTGAGAATCAGACAAACACATGGGAAAATACTTCATTCATTTTCTGATCCAGGTCCAAGAAACCCAAATGACCCAACCACAGCCTCAGCCATCAACCCTTCAGAGCTGATGTATGTCAGGCAGTACCCAGCAAGCTGTGGTGCCCAGGAGGAGCTATCACAGGAAGCCATCTGTGCACAGGCAGCTTTGCAGGAAACCCAGCCAGCCCAGCACCCATTTTTTATTATTATTTCTCTCCCTGACAGTTTTCTCCTTGACACTTTCCTGAAACGTCACCAGGGAGGAAGTAAGTTGTCAATTGAAAATCATCACTTGTTATTAGCCATAGAATGCAAAGTACTTTTAGTTAAGAGCCAGCATGTATTTATTGGGCATTTATTTCCTGTAGGCACAGCTAACAGGAAATTTATTTGAAATGGCAATAATTAGAAAACTACAGTGGGTGCTTTTAGAATCGTAGAATCACAGAATCATTTAGGTTGGAAAAGACCTTTAAGATCATCAAGTTTTCCTGAGAAGGATAATTTTTTGTCTGGCCAAAAATTCATGCTCAGTGTTTTGGTGAATTCTCAAAACCACAGAAGGGTTAGAAGGAAGGAAAAAGAAGATCAATTAGTGGACAAAGTCTGATAAAAACTTTACACAAGTCACAGAGAAGCAATAGTACAGAATGTAGCTGTAGGATCTCAGTGGACACTCTCCTTAGAAAGCAAAGCCAATCTCACCTTCCAATTTAAAATGACATCTTTTCCATGGATAAATAATGACTGAAATAGCCATTAATTCTACAGGAATGGCCATTAATTCTCAAAGACCCACAGGGTGGTGGAAAGAAAATACAGAAAATGCTGCTGAGATTGCAAACTATACTATTGTTCACCTTGTCATTACAATATTAGGGCCATTATCCCACCTGGAAAATATTTTTCCTCTGCCCAGGCCACTGGCTGTGTAATTATTAAATTTCCTACTATGTAAAATAACCAATTGATATCCATAAAAATCTTCCTAGGTTGAAACTGTAAATCTATAAAACAAATCTAAAATCGAAAAAACCAAATAAGGTTTATCAGTTCAATGTAGACAATGTTATTTTAAGAGTCTGGTGGTTCTATTTGTGTTATCTTGTAAAAAAAAAAGATCATAATTCAGCCTTACCCCAAAGATGAACTTAGGGTAAGCTTAAAGTATGTCATTTCTGACATACTCAGCTGTAGGGGTGATGACTCAATTTTGTTTCACCCAAGGAAGGCAGCAAGAAACTCCTCCAGAAGATGCTCCAGAACAGGCTGCCCAGGGCAGTGCTAGAGTCACCACCCCTGGAGGGGTTTAAAAGCTGTGAGAATGTGGCACTTGGGGACATGGTTTAGTGGTGGCCTTGGCAGTGTTGGGGTAACAATCTTAGAGGGTTTTTTCCAACCTAAACCATTTCCTGATTCTAGGCTGAATGGCTACACAATGAGTATTTTGCTGGGAGGGTGTAACAACACAGGCAAATATTCCCCATTTAGGCCTGTCCCAAGTTTCCCACTCTGCAGGTCATAAAGGAAATAAGAAATCAGACCTCAGGAAGGCAGAGGAGAAACCTCTGAGTCTGAAGGAGAATGTCCCAAAGCAGAAATCCCTCCAGTAACCAGGAAGGTTGGGGACTGCCCTGCAGCCCTCGCTGGCTGTGGAATAGCCCTGCTGCAGGGCAGGGGGGGCAGGAGTTGTGCAATAAGCTCAATCGGCGCTGAAATGAGGAAGGAAACAATGTGTTAAATGATTTAATTCTCTAAGTTCACTTTGTTCCTTGCAGATAGACCCAGAATCGGAGCTGATTACAGTGCCTTGTTTTGATTAACGGAGGGAGATCTGAGACAGAGACATTTCTATCAGTTTCAAAGAGTTTCCACATCTTGTATTTCATTTTCACAGTGGGGTCAGGAATTCAAAGGACATTTATCTTTCATTCTTTATAGCTAAAAAATGATTCTCAATGATGCTAGTTTAATGCTAGTCAGCTCCACTGACCTTACATATCCTGTACTTCAGTGGGATTACTCCAGATTTACACCAGTAGAAGTAGGTAGACTTTATCTAAATGAATTTATGGACTTTAAGTACTCTGTACATGCTTGTTCCATTCTTGGGGAGTTTGATGGAATTTCAGGGTAATCAATTATTTCAGTTGTGTTTCAGCTTGACATATTCCATCAGTCAGGTTTGCTGTGTAATGCAGACAGAATTTGGAAGTTAATGGGCCAAGTGCAGCCTGAGATGCAGCCTGGGATGCTGTTGAGATCTGGTTTTCTCCCCCCCAGACCATCACTCCTTCTGCCAGCACCTGACAAATCCGAGCTCCTCTGCACTGCTGCAGGAGATTAAAGCTACATTTCTTTTGTACTACCCAGTAATCTTTATGCTTGGTGGTAAAGTTAATGTACGGGATTGTCATTCAACCCGTTTCACACCAAAGAGCCTTCAGAGCACAACAAGGGGCTGTTGTTACCAGCCCAGAGCAGCTCTGAGCCAGCAATCTCGAGGTGAAAGCATTGCACACCCACTCATTCCTCACTTTCAGAGGGTGTTGGGAGCAGAAAGCAATTGCTGGAGAGCAAACGCCATCACTGTCGCTGCTAAATGAATCATTTAAATGAATCGAGAATTCCTGATGCTCAGCCCTGTCATAGCTACTAGAAAGCACCTCCACTCTCCCCAAGTCTCCAATTCTCAGCAACTGCAACTCTCTTGAGGCTTGGTGAAAGGGAAAACAGGGAAGAAATGTATATTAGACGACTCAGTTCTTTAGTGAGTGTGTTCCTTTTCATAAGGAATGGAGACAGGCTTACAGAGCCTATTAGTTGTTCCACATGCACATCCATTGGGAAGGGGAATTAGTTTCTGGCCAGCACAGCCGCTGGGGAACACAAAGGAGAGACTCCTTTAATCTTCAGCAGCAGCATAGCGGTGTCCAGGCTTGTCAGAAGCTGCAGGAGGAGTGATGGCCGTGCTGCTGACAGCCTTCTAATTGGGTAGTAGAAAGCAGCTCTAAAGGATGTGTTTGTGCCAACAAGTGTGGCTTGAGATCAAGAGGGATGTGCTGAGGAGCAGAGTGGGGGAGCACAGCAGTACCACAGTGCTGGATGTGGTCCGAGCCCAGCAGGGCTTGGGTCTCACAGCCAGCAGAGCCTGGAAATGCTGAGGGTGTCTGTAGTGGTGGAAAGCTATGGCAGAGAACACATTGTTTGAGTGGAATCACAAGTGGCAGGCCTGGCTGCTCTGCCAAAACAAGCTCTCTGTGTCCTGGCAGTTGGACTCGAGCTCACAAATTGCCTGGAATCAGACATTCATGGAATGGCTTGTGTTGAAAGAGACTGTGAAGATCACCTAGTTACACATACACACACACCATAGAAGACAGGAGATGCAAGAGCCACAAGCACTGGAAAACATGCCCACCATGGGTTTGTCCACTGCTCCTCCAGTTCTCTCACTCCATACCACATATCCACCAGTGCTCCCAGTGCTACCTCCTGCTCTGCTGGGATCCAGCAACGTAGATCCAGCCAGGCCTCCTGTGTCAGCCCCTGCTTCTCCAAAGACACCACAAAGCAGCAGCAGAGCTGACAGAAACTTCACATGGAAAAACACAGGCAACTGTCTAATACTGCCTTCACTTCAATATTGACAGAAGATGCTGAATAACTCCACCCTGAGACCTTGATGGAAGAATGGCTGATACGTGTGGGGTAGGAGTTACTGCACCTACCTGTCACTGTTCTTAGGTAAATCTACAACTGAGTCAAAGGGGAATTGAAACCAGAGACTAATCTGAGAGTGCTCAGCCCCTGTGGTTTTGGAATTGAATGCCTGCTCTAAATATAAATAAAGGCTGAAGAATTCACTGCCTAAAATATCTGGGAGACACCTATAGGACAGGCAGGACGAGAGGCACCTGGCCTCAGGTGGAGGTTCTGGCTGGGGCAGAAAATGCAGACAAGCCTGGCTTCTCCAGGCTTTGTTGTTGTTCCTGATGACCAGGAAGAGAAGCTGCAGCTTCCTGGTGATAATCTGGGTTGTGACATCAGTTGAAATGTCCTCAAAGGAGCTAAGAAACAAGAAAGGAGAGCTCCAGGGAAGGGTGCACCCCAGAGCAAAATGTCTGTTGTTCTTCTTCTGGGCTTATTTCCACCTGAGTGGCTCCCACTGGTGCTTGTAGTGGCACCAGATCCAAGTGGCTCCAACTGGTGCTTGTAGTGGCACCAGATCCATACAGAGCTGCTGTTTGGAACAGCAGAGGAGAAAAATCAGCAGCAGCTAGTGGTGGCTGAATGGGGTGGGACAGTATGGAATGCTCTGCCAGCAAACCTGTCAGCATCCCATCTCTTCACATTTGGCACACACCTGACTTCTCCACATCCTGCCAGAGCAAGGACACAGCACTGCTAAGAGCTGTGCAGGTGCTCCAGAGGTGACACAGGTGCTTCAGCATTGTGGCTGATGCAGAGAGCAAGGAGAGAGGACAAGGGGCAACTGCCACCCTTCCAAGCCCCACGGATCACATGCAGCAGCTCAGTGAAGGCATAAGGATTGCACCAGGATAACTTCAGCCCTCGTGGATGAGGTCACAAAGGTTACATATTTTAAAAATGTGTCAGGATTGATGAATACTCCAACAAACAGAGTCTGATAGGGCCACTATAAGAGGAGATGTAGTACCAGTACGGAAAGACACTAGCTGTGCTGTGACCAGCACTGTTTTCACACTGAAATGATACTTATCCACAGACTTGTGTGCACGGGGAGGAAGCCAGACAACTCATACCCAAGGCATTCAGAGCCAGCTAATACTCTGGTCAGTGGTGGAGTGCAGCATGTTTTACTAACATCTGCGGGAGCTGGAAATTTACCCATCCAATTTTCTCCTCTACCCCAGCCACAAAGGGAGACCACTCCAATTATTTTTCAGACAGAATTAAGGCTGATGTTTACCATTATCTCCCTGGTAACCCTCTCCTCATGACTACATTATGCAACATAATTGTGAAGCTGCCTCAGCTCACTGGGGTTGTTATTAAATGCACTCTGCTGCTTTTTTTCCCAAGGTCAAGGTTAGTAATTAGGTGGCTGCTGTGCCTGGGACAGAGCCTTGTTAGGTAGGAGAAAAATGAGAGGCAATTTAGAGGATGCATCAGACATTCCCAAGTGATGACATTTCAGTGGAGTGTTGGAAGACCTGCTGAAGGTGGGCCAGGGAAGGAGGGTGAATTAGGGAATGTGAAGTGGCAGGAGGCTGGAACGAGACAGTCTTTGAGGTCCCTTCCAAGCCAAGCCATTCCATGATTATACACTCCCCAGGCCATGTATTTTGGGGGGTTTGCCTGTACAATGGGATGGGACAGGCCACTCAGCAGGAGGTCCTGCTGTCTCCATGGTCAGTGTGAACTGGGTGACACCAGACTTCCTCGTAAGATCCACCTCCTAATACATTTAATTAGAGAAGATTGCTTTATTGCATATTGAAGCCCCAGAAGGAATTAAAAGCAGAAATAACAACATTAGGCAGTGGAACAAGAGGACTGATGGGTTCCTGGAATGATGTCAGACTTCCTGGTAATATTGCTGGTTAGGGCCAAGGTTTCTGCATCTACCTGGTGGCTCAAGTGGTAACGTGAAGTAGTGTGTTGGCTGGAGCCAGTGGTAATCTGGGAAAGCTGCTTTTGTTTGGGAAACAGCTTGGAAAGCAGCAAAAGATGAAACCAGATGACATGCAAGTCTGTATGTGCCTCTCTGTGTTGACAAATACATACACACAAATGCACAATTAAATACATATTGCACAGACACATATGTACAAATGTGTGTGTATGTATATAAACACGTAAACACACGTATGTGTAAGTATATATAAGCAGAGGAGCCTGAGCTGCAGTCTCTGGTTGTCTGTGAATCCCTTCGAAATTTTCCATGGGGGAATTGCTTTCCCAATCACCATTTATTTTCTAAACTGAAAGCAGTTGTGGGTCCAGCTCAAAGCCCGTTTTGGTTCAGATGTGTCTCCTGTTTGACATGAACGGGTTGGGATGAGGCGTTTGATACCAAAGTGAAAACTATCCCCAGTGCCCTACTAGGGTCGTTCCCATGCATCAGCATAGGAGAGAGTATTTACCATGGAAAAAGGGGAAATTACTCGAAAGGACTGTGCTGTAGAGCAGTAGCCTTATGAAAACCATGACAGAGTAATTGGATTTGGCTTATGTGCAAGGCAGCAAGAGAAATCAATAAAAGAAGAGAGAGGAAATGGGGAGGGGGAACCTTTCACATTTTTGCAGTGAAATATCCCTTCATCTGACTGCCTGTAACTTACTTTTCATCATCCCTGATGTGATCTGCAGTTGAAGATTTCTCTTGGCTATAAATGCAGTGCTGGGTTGGGTATTTTTTTTCTCATCTTTGTTGCTTGTGGAAGAAAATCAGGCAAAACAAAACAAAACTTTGTAACTGCTCCAACTTCTTTATGCACCAGGATCCTTATCTAACGTCTGGACCTCACAGTCCCAGGGCAAACCTCACCGTGAGTGTGGGTTTTATTGTTTTGGTTTGTTTTCTTCCAGTTCAAAGGAAAGGTTAACCCCCAAAAAGAGAAGTGTGTCCTTGGTCAGGACTCTGTAAGTTCTCTGAGTCACACTTTACCGAAAACCTCCAAAGTGTGTTCAAGTTAGTGCATGTGGTCATCACTCAAGGGCAACTCCTTATCCTTGCTATCCACCTCTGTCCTTAGGGAGGTTAAAAATGTGCTAATTAGGACAATGATGAGGAGTGTTTGATGTGAAAAAAACCCTACAAAATCAAAGCAGCACTGATGGAGAGCACACAGACCAGACCAGAACTTACTGGCTAAAAGGGAAGTTTCCAGATCCGTGAAAAGGGAATAAACACATTTTTTTTTTGTCATTGAATTACGTGGTGCCTTTCATGCAATTCGTATTACATAGTAGTTATATGATTAGCTATTGATACAGCATTGATTCTCCAGTGGCACAGCTGGTGTATATTCATAGAGTCATAGAAATGTAGAGTGGTTTGGGTTGAAAGAGACCTTAAAGATCATCTAGTTCCAATCCCCAAACTCCTCCTCAAACATTTGGTGTTCTTTAACAGAGACCAAGGCCTCAATTCATTCTGCAGTGCCAAAGCTCTACTAAAAAAACCCTAAACAATCCCAATTTTCCATTTCTTCAGAGCCTCATCCAAAGGGCTGGTGTGTCAAGGCTTCAATCCAGTGTGCAGTGGGAAAGAGAATAATTCTTCAATTTTGCAAACACGTACATCGAGGGCTGGAGTGGAGCAGTGCTGCTATCCCCAAATGGTGGGTCAGCAGCAGAACACAGCCCAAATTACAGAAATCCTCATTCCTTTTTGCCACCTTTCATTCACCTTTAGTCACGGGCTTAACTTTTCTCTCCCACAGAAAGCATTAACAGGAAATCTAGGCCAGTGACACTGAGATTTAATTCTTCTATCTATGCAGAGACTTCAATCTTCATAAACTGCATTTTTAGGCAACCAGCATTACTGGCTATTCAGGGCAGCAAAGCTAATCTTACTGAACTTAGACTTCTCTAAATGAGAGTGACCTGAAATAGCTCAATAGTATCCATAAGCTACAGTGGAATGAAGCTAAAGAAATAAAGCTAGGAGCAACCTGAGACTGGGTGGTGATGCTGGTGATGCTGTGGCCTTCCAAAACCAAGCTGGAAATACTCACTGAGTCCAAGGGAAGATGTTTCTTTGAAAACAGGCACATTGAGCTGTTTCTTTAGATTACACCAATCAGAAACGATGCAGTTTTACATCAAATGTTCTTACTGAGAAACATCTAGAAAAGTCCAGCTGACTTATTCATGGCACGTTATTCCAAGCACTGAATGCAGTTTCTAACAGTGGATTTGACCTTAGCCATGCTCCAAGAACTAACCTATAGAGTGATCTTTTATTAATAAAAGTTAATTGAAACCAAACTCATCCCTCAGGATTTTCAATCAATGGACAGAGACAGAAACAAAAGCCACACTAAAAAGCACTGGAAAATCCAGCTTCACAGAGAAAGGGACAATGGAAAGAAAAGCCCTTACTAAAAATAGTGCTAGTCTTTTTGTCCCTGGGCAGGAAATGTCGGCACCACCAATTCCAGAGCTGAATAACACTTTGTCTTTGGGAACGTTTTTCAG
>NW_008674540.1:33493-36116 GCF_000695815.1 Acanthisitta chloris
CTGCTGAGGAAAGTAAACATTTGCAGATGGGAAAATTGAGGCAAAGAGGTATTAAGGGACATGTTCAAGGTGAAAAATAGAAGTTGCTCATGATTCCTGGTCATCTGTTCTGGTAGGACATAAAGTCCTCAGCTGGAAATGCCAAATTTCACTGTCCAGAGCAAGAGTTTGTTATATGTAAACCCAATAAATGAAAATGGAATAGTCCCCAAAAAGTGTATGTCTTTATTCCTCAGAGGTATTAGAAGACACAGCTCTTGGTCAGCATTCTGAGGACCGTCCTGGTGGACTTTATGCTGCAAATCCAACATTTCTCACTTTTGTTTGCTCACAACTTTGTCTGTGTCTCTCCTTCACAGGACTGAGAGAAAACAAAAAATAATCTCACAGTTTTAAGTACAATGAATTTAGATGAGGGGACAGGTGGTGCTTGCAGGCCCATGGAGTGATCCCAGCACTATCACGAGTCCTGTGCTTCAAGGTCTGACTTCTGTTTGTTCTGGATCAGACTGAAAAAATAAACCACACAAAATGTCCTCTTCAGCTTCTATAGTGCACTCTGCTCCACTAGTTTTATGCAGAAAAACTCTCTGCAGGTGAAGGGATTAATCTGGCAAAGCAGAGAGTGTTCCTGGTCTGTCCAGCAATGCACTCTAATTCCTCATTTTTATGTTGTTTTCCGAAGGATTTAAGTAACTCCTTATGTGCCAATGTTGATGTTTCCATCCCTCACCAAAACTTTTTGAACCACCTGATCTCTTTTAGATAGACAAAGGCACAGAGGTCTGAAAGTTATTAATTTCCTGTGATTTTTGGAGAAATAGAAGGGAGGCAGCAGGTCAGTGTGTCTGTAGTGTGTGCACAACTGTGTCGTCTGAAACCAGCACATTTACTGGTGTGATGGAAGTGCTCACATTATTCCATCAGGAGTCATTCAGAATATGAATATCCCAATCATGAGGGAAATTTTGCCTCAGAGCTTATACTTTATTAAACCTTGAGACACAGAAGAGGAGAAATCAAGCTCATAGAAATGTCTTGGGGGCTTTTAAAACATTTGATGTCCTTATGCATGTTTTTAAGCTACCTTTAAATTCAGTTTCTGATATTTTAAAATCAAGTAAAGTTCCTGGCAGATTTCTTTGAGGGGTGTCTTGCAACAGTTTAATTATTCAGTATTCTGGCAAGATTTATATTTTACTTTTCTGATCACACTGTAAATACACCAGAAATTACAGAGTCATCATATAATTCAGTCCTGTCTGCAAAAACCTAACAAAAGAGCCTTTTCCTTTAACAGAAATAAGAGTGACTGTCATGCTGTAATAGCTTAAAATACAACGGAGATAATGTGTTTAAAGAATAAGAAAGATGTGTTCTAATGACCAGTGATGGCTCTAAAGTATTGCAAGAGCTTGGTTCAAAGCCCCTTGAAAGGAATAACAGTCCTTCTGCTGACATTACTAATCTTGGAATCAGGCTCATTAATGTATTGCAGATATTATATCCCCAGCTGCCAAAAAGCTGAAAAAAAAATGAGAATGTAGTCATAAAAATAGACATCAAATACATTTCTCTTCTGGGAATTAATACAGAAGTGAAGTAGTTCCACTACTATTCTCCAGTGCTTTAGTACAGATATTTTCTTACTGTTTTTAAAGGAATTAACGGGGTAAGTAGTTCATCTCATCCAGAACTCTGCCTCCAGCTAGGGCCAGTGTCGAATGCCACAGAGGCTGGGAAAGGCTCGAATTGCTGTAATAGTTTTCACTCGGGTTCTGTAAATCAGTCCTTTCCGGGATGTGCTGTGCTGATGGAGAGGAGAAAGGGTGGGAGGGAAAACTGAGATACTCAGGCAAGACTTTCCCATCTTTAGCTTCACGGTGATTAATTACAGATCGATACTCTGTACTCGCCGGCTTTTATAGCTCATTAACATCCAAGTGTGGCGGGGTATAAATTTGTTACGTTGCTTGCCAAGAGCTGGGGGATGTCTGGAAACAGACAGACACCCACAAATGTTCACTTGGGGATATAAATGAGCCACAATTTAGTTGACCAATTTGAACCCTTGATGGAAATATAATGCTTGGGATCTTTACCTGTGGATCTCAAAGTCCTGTACAAACACATGTGAGCGTGTGGGCACGTGCATATACATGCCAGAGGAGGAGAGAGCGAGGAGAGGGATGGTGAGTGCGGCTCTGCTCCTGTGTGGAGCCGAGAAGAAGGCAGAGTACGGAACCAGGCGCTTATTTTTTTCCAGCCCTTGGCATCATTTTCAGGTTGCCCACCTACCCGAGCACCCCCTGCCCACCGTGCCAGCGCTAGTAAAGGAATAATAACGTGATACCTCCCCGGCACCCCCAGCCCTGGCCCTGGGGAGCCCAGCGCTGTCTCTTTAAGGAACCCAGCGAGTCGTGATGCTGCTGTTTGTATTGCCGAATCCCCAGGAGTGCAGTTAAGAAACGGGCAGCTGTCTCTTTAAGTGTGATTTCCTTCTATTGTATTTGAATCGCGATCAGGAAAAAGGAAATGAAACCAGAGACCCAGGGGCTGAGCCACGGAGTAATAATAACAACAATAATCGCGGGGATGCGGATCGCCCCGCTGGCAGCACTGC
>NW_008674541.1:0-14870 GCF_000695815.1 Acanthisitta chloris
GGGACGGGCCCTGCCCTGCTCGCCCCGCGCCGCTGCTCGAGGGGTCAGTGTGCTCCCCGCTGCGCCCGGCCGGGAGCGGAGTCCGACGTGTTGCTCGGTCGCCGTGGGCAGCTCCCTTAGTGCCCAGGGAATGCTGTGTAAATTAACGCGTAGCACAGTGGGAGGAACCAGGCGCTGTGGCCTGGAAGGCTTAGAGGGCCAAGAAGAGATTCCTGTGCGAAACCTCCTGTTAGTGGGTTAGGAGAGCTGCGAGGGAGGCAGTGCAGAGGAAAGGGAATATCCCTGTTACAGAGAGCCTCGGAGATCAGAGGAAACGGGTCTCTACACAGGGAAGCTGCACAGAGCTGCTCTGGCCAGCTGGCAGCTCTTACATCCCAGGGGAGTGGGCACGGCAGGCTCCAGATTGTGCATTGCCGCAGTAACTCAGCACCAAAGCAGTTCACAGGCAGGCAGGCCAAAAACAGAGCTTGGACGGCAGAAAACCCTCTGTAGGAATCACTCTGCTAGTTGTGTATTGCCCGATTACTAAGGACATGCAGCCTTTATAGCATATATAATACAACACTTGAAGATGGATACAGATATGTGGCATGAATAAACTGTAATGAATTACAAGGTAACAGTAGGGAAGAAAAGATCTTTGGCTAAACAACATATAACAGTCATTTCTGTGATTTTTGAAATGATACATGGGTACTGATGATTTCTGAGGTTAGAACAATTCATAAACTGTTGAACTCCCTGTGGCTCTACCTGTATGCCCATCCTGCTCAATTTTGTACACAGCATTTCTCTAAAGCAATTGTGCATTTTAAAATCTCCGGCTCGTTTCAGATTGCTGTGCTCATTGTTAATTCCTGCATTGTTTCTAAGTGGAGTTTTGTGCATCTGCCTCCTGGTGCTGCTGTGTGGAATACGACTCTGGATACAACAGAGGAAAAAAAAACAGTTGACCAAAAAGAAGAGATGGAGCCATTGCTGGTGGCCTTTTTTCACCCATATTGCAATGCAGGAGGTGGAGGGGAGAGAGTCTTGTGGTGTGCCATAAGAACACTTCAGAGAAAGTAAGCATATATGTTATCAATATCCTAGTTCATTCTCAGCTTCTGGTGGTGTTATTTATGCATGGGTCAGCATTTTACATATTTAAATAGGTATCATTAATCTCCCAGTCTTACCTGGTGGCCTTTTTTCACCCATATTGCAATGCAGGAGGTGGAGGGGAGAGAGTCTTGTGGTGTGCCATAAGAACACTTCAGAGAAAGTAAGCATATATGTTATCAATATCCTAGTTCATTCTCAGCTTCTGGTGGTGTTATTTATGCATGGGTCAGCATTTTACATATTTAAATAGGTATCATTAATCTCCCAGTCTTACCTTTTATTTTGCATCCGAGTTCCACGTGGTTGCACCATTCCACTTCATCCCTTTACCCAGGTTTTGATCTTCCCTGCTGTGGCATCTCTCATGTTTTTGTCTCCTTGGGAGAGCCCCTCCTTCCTCCTCAGTTTTCCACTACTGCTGTGGAACTTTGTATAGTCATAACTCATCAATAGGTAACTAATAAGCTTGATATTTGCCTCTTGGTGCAGGAGGCAAAACAGGTTAATACCTAAAGTGGATTTAACCTTGGCACATCCACTGGTTTGCACAGTCATCTGCATTTTGCTCATGCTCTGCACTAGACAGACATCCCCTAATGTAGGGCAAGGTGTTTTTAAGGCTGCAGAGCAATACTGAGCTCCTTTTATGTTTTACTCAAAGAAAAATATTCCCCAACTCCTCAGCCATATGTTTTCCTGCAGACCAGAGAAAGCTGTGGAAATATAAGGAGATGTATACTTTAGTTAAAGTCATTCCACAGCTAAGCCAGACAATTCTTCTCACATTCTTCTTGAGTAATTTTGAATGGATCATATTTTAGTTTCTCGTTAAAAAATTTGAAGAGAATAATGTATGAAGTTCTTGTTCTTTATTCTTACAGGTACAGAAATGTAACATGTGTTGTTTACACTGGTGATACAGATGCCACTGGAGAAGAAATAGTAGAAGGTGCTTTCCGAAGATTCAATATTAAATTAATTCACCCTGTGAAGTTTGTATTTCTAGAAAAACGCTACCTTGTGGAAGCTTCTCTTTATCCTCACTTCACTTTGCTGGGACAAAGTTTGGGATCAGTGTTTCTTGGTTGGGAAGCTCTTCTAAAGTGTGTTCCTGATATTTATATCGACTCAATGGGCTATGCCTTCACACTTCCCCTCTTTAAATACCTGGGAGGTTGTTGCGTTGGGTGCTACGTCCATTATCCCACTATCAGCACAGATATGCTTTCTGTGGTTAGGAATCAGGACACCAGGTTCAACAATGCAGCCTTCATTACAAACAGCCCTTTCTTCAGCAAATTTAAACTTGTCTACTACTACTTCTTCGCTTTCATGTACGGGGTTGTTGGTTCCTGCAGTGATGTGGTTATGGTTAATTCTTCGTGGACACTAAATCACATCCTTTCCCTCTGGAGAGCTGGGGCTTGCACTAGTGTTGTGTATCCACCCTGTGACGTTCAGACTTTTCTGGATATTCCACTGGAAGTGGAAAAGAGCACCAGTGAATATTCCATTGTTTCTGTCAGCCAGTTCAGGCCTGAAAAAGATCATCCTCTGCAAATCAGAGCCTTTGCTAAACTGCTGAAAGAGAAGAGAGTGGGGCAGCAGCCATCATTGAAGCTGATCTTGATTGGAGGCTGTCGTAACCAGCAGGATGAAGAGCGTGTAAATAGCCTTAAGCATCTTTGTGAAGAGCTGGGAGTTAGTAAGGATGTGACATTCAGGATAAACATTCCCTTTGAGGAGCTAAAGAAACACCTGGCCGAGGCCACGGTCGGCCTGCATACCATGTGGAATGAGCACTTCGGCATCGGTCAGTATCTGTCCTCAGTGTTCAGCCGTTGGTTGCTAGGGGTGTAGGCACAGAGATCTGCATGCCAAGCAGGTGTCCAGCTCCCGTTGGAGGCAATGTAAAGCCTACAGGACCAATGCAGATGTCTAACCACTAGGTGCTACTGTAGTGCAAGCTGAAGCGCTGTAATTGTAGACTTCATTCTGGGCACCCTCTGGTCACCTAAACAGACATCTAGTCCTGTCTGTGCTGCCCAGGATGTCCTCCAGGACCTCCAGCTATCACCCTGCAAGGTCACAGGTCACCCTATGGTCCTTGTGTTAGATTTGCCAGCCTTACACAGAGGCCTTCCAGAGCCTCAAAAGGCTGAAGGTACTTCTGTTTAAGCACCGTAGATTGTGCCCTGCTGGCTCCACTGACTGCAGGGGGAGCTTAGGCACAGTGCACATGTAAGAGACTTTGCTCGTGTTTCATCTGCCTCAAATGCCATTTGAAATGTCTAGTATACGTCATGGGGCTCTAGCTGCTGTTTGAGAGGGTTGAGTCTCCCACAGGTGCTGTCTCTTACTTGCAAGCCCCATGTAGATGCCACCATGTAGGTACCCTTGGTCATCTCATTGCACTAGGCACCTGGGCTAAGGCAAACAAATAAAGCCCTTAAACCAGTCAGTGTAGCATGGAGCAGAATGCTGGAGAGGAGCTGGGACCTGGTTTGCAATGTGCTGTCATACAGAGTTAAGGTATGGGGCTCAGTTTATTGGATTAGTTGAGTCCTGACCTTGAAGGGGAATGTAAGATTGCCCATCTCCCAGAAATCTACAACAGGGTCAGTTAGCAGTCAAGCAGGTGCATGCTGTACTTGGCTAGTGTGACTACCTGCAGTTAATGTTTTCTGACTTAATTAGAATACAAGTTAAGTAAGTATCAGGAGTTTATGGTCTTTAAGAACTTGGTCTAAAAAAATTTTACTTGGAAGTGTCTCCCAGAAGCAACTGCAAAATAATTGAAAAAATGGCTTCTCATGTATTTTCACCCACAAATCAGTTAAATCAAATTTTAAAAAAAAGTGATACATTGTGATTTTGAATTTGAGCAGGGTTTCACCTTCATCTCCAGTGACTTTTCACCTTGTAAAAAACATATTTCAAAACTTTGGAGCATTATTCGTAGTTGGCATTTTTTTGAACTAGAGTAACTTTATAAAAATTAAATCAGAACTGAGAAGAAATAAGCAATTATAAAGTGATTTCTGACTTGTGGAATCATAGAGGAGAATTGAAGGTGCTGTATACATTATATGCTGCTCCTGTCCTGCTGCTTTTGGCTAAGGAAAGCTTACTGATCTCATTTAATTAAAATTTCTTCCATCAAAAATGCAGATGTAGTGATAACAATTTTTTCTAGTGTCTTGTCAAAAGCTGTAAAGATTTTTTAATCTGCAAAATACAGAACTTTTGAATATTATCTGATTGAAATGTGCATAGTCAGCTTTTTTCCCATTGTCTTTCTAAATGTTTAAAATGTTCAGTGTGAATGAAGAAATGAACAGTCACATTCAGCTCTAATTTTCAGTCTTGTTTTGCAGCTGTTACCATACCCAGTGGCCTGTCACAGAGCTACTTCCCATGTTCATCCTTACATTATTTTCACCATATATAATGGTGATAAAATCCATCTCTGGTAAATCAGATGTGTTACAAGAACCACAGCTTAACCAGTTCTATCTGATTTCTAATTTCAATTTGGTATGTTTTAGTCCTAAGAACTGAAAAACTTACATTTGTTTTTCTTATGAGACCATTTTCTCTGTGTTTTTTCAACTGATCTAGAATGGCAATCTATAGTAACTTCCAGTTCTGAGTGAATTTTTCTGTGGTTTTAACTTTCCAGCTTTATAGAAAGCTGAAGTGTGTGATATGCACATTCATGTCATGTTTTGTATCTTTTACAGGAGTAGTTGAATGTATGGCAGCTGGCACAGTTATCCTGGCTCACAATTCTGGAGGCCCCAAATTAGATATTGTGGTACCTTATGAAGGACGTATTACAGGCTTCCTAGCAGAAGATGAGGACAGTTATGCTGACACAATGGCTTATATCCTCTCTTTGTCTCCTGAAAAAAGATTGGAGATCAGAGAAAACGCTCGTCGCTCTGTGCACAGGTTTTCTGACCAGCATTTTGAAGACACATTCCTGTTATCGGTGGAGCCATTATTTAAATAAATGTATATAAATGAAAATGTATATGAGTAAAAAAACCTTTTTATATTTGACTATTTGTAAATATATCTAAGCTGTGATCCCTTGGTCCCATTCAATAAAGAGCTGTTTTGTCTTTGTCCGGCTCTGTTTTATGTAACAGAAGTTTCTTTTACTGGGGAAGAGATGCTTCTGTGTTGGCTACATGACAGTGCAGTGCACTCTGGATTCACAAACCATGATAGTTCTTTGGTAACAGAACTACACCAGGAAGCTTGTTTATTTATTGAATACTTTCAGTCTTCACCTCTTTCATGACTCTGTACCCACAGTCACACTTTTTGAAGTCAACACTTTTATTTTATAGCCTTTGTACCCAGAATTTTTTTTTCCCAGAATCTGCATCATATTTTCAATTTGGTGTTCCCAGTCGTGTGGCAAAATTCTGTTACGTGGGATTTTAATTGTGGTTCTATAACCTACAGTTGATTCCTTTAGGCTAATCAGGTGGGTTTGCTAGTTTGCTTTTTAATAACTATAGCACTTTCTGTGATCCTAATATTAGCTATTTCCCTGTGCCCGTTCATGCTATAACAACTTAATGGTATTTTTCAAACCCTGCTCTGTTGAAAGGTTTTCTGTTTCTAGGGAATAGAAAAGCCTAGATGATAGAGGGAATAATTAAGTGCTATAAAATGATGAACATTAAAGCTCTATACTGCTTATTATAAAACCGAGAACACTATGAACTAAAGGTTCAGGTGTTGAACATCTGCTTTTGTAGCAAAGAATGGAAAAACATGCAGTCCTTTTTTGAGCAGTATTTTATACTTCAGCAAACTAACAGATGTGCAAAACTTCAACTTAGCAGATGCCTGCTGTAAATACAGTACAGCAGAGAGGAGAGAGTGTAGGAGGTTCCTACAGTGTGTGTAGGATAACTTCCTGACACAGCTGGTCAGTGAACCAGCCAGGGAGGTGCCCCACTGGACCTACTGCTTGTGAACAGAGAAGGACAGGTGGGTGGTGTGGTGGCTGGAGACTGTCTGGGGCACAGTGATCACAAAATGAATGAGTTTTAGATTCTCAGAGATAAGGAACAGGGTCAGAACTGAAGAACTGCCACCTTGGACTTCTGCAGGGCAGACTTTGGCCTGTTTAGGAACCTGGTTAACAGAGTTCCTTGAAAAGCAGTCCTAAAAGGCAAAGGGGTCCAGGAAGGCTGGAAATTCTTCAAGAAGGAAATCCTAAAGGTGTGGGGGCAGGCTGTCCCCATGTGCCAAGAGATGAGTGCTTGCAGAAGAAGAACAGCTTGTCTGGAAGTCATGAAAAAGCTGAGCATTTATGACCCTTGGAAGAAGGGGCAGGCAACTCAGGAGGACTACAAGGATGTCATGAGGTTATGCCGGGAGAAAATTAGACAGGTCAAAGCCCAGCTAGAACTTAATCTGGCCACTGCTGTAATGCTGAGCAGTCATTGACACTATGTGGGGTCAGTACTGTGTAAATGAAACTATGGATTACAAAGCTATATTGGCAGTACACAGAGGTTAGGAAAAGCTGGAAGAGATTCTTAAAACAAGGAGTTGATTGAGCTAAAGAAATAAAATATACAGATTAGGAGACCTTCTTACATGGTACAAGAATGGTTAAACAGCATGCCATCAGAAATTTTCTCAAGCAAGAGTTGTCAGAGATGTCCAGGTAGTTTAGATGTGATAGATGAAAGTGCACTTCAGCCTGGATGAGGATTTTTCAACATTTAGACATCTGAAAAAGAGCCTGAATTTTTTTTCCCTTTTAAACAAAATAACAACCTTCTATTAATTTTAACTGAGCATTTAGCACTGTTGGAAAACAGTTCATTTACTTGGCATTTAATGTCAGCTATCCTTAAATTTTGCCACCGATGTGGCTAAAATTTCAAGCAAGCACAAATTTTGCAAAAGTAATTGTGCTGATGTTCTAGGTAGCTCTTGCTTCCTGCTTCCCTTTTTCATGACATGTGAACACAAAATTACCCATGAAAATTTTCTAAAGTATCCTCATATTTTCCAAGTAGTTTGTGAGGTAAACTCATCTCTTCTTCATCTGTTTGACCTTTATTTATTGAAAAGATGGGAGACTCCATGGTTCTCTCTGCTGGAGAAGTTGCCAGTTTTTCCAGAGACTCCTTCAGCTCATGTCTGAGTTCATCTTCAGAATCTTCAAAATTTCTGTAAAGTAAACCAAGAGAATTACATTAATTAAATAAATATAACCTTGTTACAAACCTTTCTCCTTTTAAGGTCTTTTAGGGTTTTTTTAACCACTTTATAATGAATACGGAAGCAACACACGTAATGTAAAATGTTTCTTCTTTCTCCATGAGATTGTTTACCTGTATTTATAGGGCAAGAGAACAGGAGCTGCAAAGCCATGTTAATATTTCTACATAATGTAATTATTGATGACAGCATTGGCATGTGACATATTAAATTACAGAATTAAAAGTTAAATTAACAGACTCCGTAAGGAAGTTTTCTCCATCTATGAATTTAAAAGAACACAAAAAAAGCCTAAGGCAATGAAACCTGTCATTTCATGAAAAAGGTTCAGTTGTGTGGGTTTTTCTTCTGATGTACTTGACTTACGTGTCTTCATCATCTGATCTTGGCTCAAGTCTGCCTTGATCAACAGCAACAGCAGAGTATGGTTCTGAATCATCTTCCTTGTTCTCTTCTGGAAAGGAAGAGAAACTTCCCTTCAGTTGTGTAGGAGGTAAGTATGAAAAGTGTAAAGTAATAGCAAATAACTAAATGTTTGGATGTTTTTGTTCCTGTTCAAATTACAACAGTGTAAAATCAATGCTTTTGTTATTCTTGATCACGTTTTAGTCAGGGATTTGTCACTTGTGCTTCAGGAAACCTGGCACATTTGTAGGCCATAACCAAAAGACTAATAAAATTAAGTAAGAAGGGTGATCTGATGTTGGTAGGTGTAAGTTACCAAAATAGGGATCTCTGTTTTCAGTAGAAAACTTAGAGGAGTAGTGTTGGGGAAAGTCTGAAACTTATTGCTTGGGTGTAGACTAAATTCTGCATGTGATCCAACAGAAATCTGCAGCTTGGGTAACACTGTACTCCACAGCATCAGCTTGAGTGAAAGGGGAGAACTGGGTATGAAGAGTGTGCCGTATTTTGATAAATGTAACTGATAAAAACGACAGCAATTAGAATACCCCTGTGACTTACTCTTGCCTTAACCCTATGAACTGCTAACATGAGTGAAAGGTGTTTTGAGGTTTGTTTTGGTGTGGGTTTTTTTAATGCACAAGCAATAAATCTGGTCTTAGGAGAGGAATTTTTCTGGTATATTTAGGTGGTTTTGCCTTGAAGATGGGGCAGTTTTAAAAGAGCTTGTTATGCTCTGAGAAAACACATACGTGAGGCATAACTAGCAGGACAGGGCTGACTGCACAGTTGCAAATGAAAGGTATTTATCACAATACATTACAATTTTTGAATCTTGGCATGTACGATTTACTTGCTTAAAAGTTCTGTCATCCAATTATGTGTTCAGTAGATTGGCAATTGTGCATAAATCCACAATCTCCACTTACATATACAGCATCTTTCTGTGGAAAATACTCTGACTTTTTAGCCAACAACCCTCTGCCAATGGCAGAAGAAATAATACACTAAAGAAAAACATGCAGAATTTACAGTAAAAACCATCCTACCTATTTCTTCAAGACAGATAAAGGAATCCTTAGACAGCTCTGCTTTCGCTAAGATGTTCAGGAGTGTCACTGGTGGTGTTTGTTTCCACTGCTTCCTGTTTTCTGGGATGTCTTCAGGCAGAATAGCATGGTCAGCTGAAGAACAGAAGGTTCTCAGGTCACTAAAGCATGCCTGCAGCTGGGCACTGTCTCTTGTCAGAGTCAGACACTCTGGTCTTGACATAGATGTATGTAATTCTGGAACCTGCTTTTTTTTTTTCCCTTTATGGAAAACTCCTGCATTTTTTATAATTATTTTATATGATTGATAATGTAGAGAAAAAGTACTTTGGACTATTTGTCACAAAAAATGTCTAATGCAAGTTTTAATGCTTAAGAAACTGCTTATTAAGCCTGGAACAGACAGGTGCAGCTTCATTGAGCAGTCCTTGCTCTGAAACTTGTTGGCTTCTTGGAGCTGAAAAAGCATCAAAGAAGTTTTTTCTGTTTCTTTTGTGCTCTATGCTCTTTAATCTCAAGGAGAATTAACAAGAGGTGGTGTATTAATGATATTCTGCTTTGTCTTCACTGTCCATACAAACACTTCAGGTTATTTTTGCATATCTGGGGTGTTTGAAGCCTCCTGGAAGGCTGGAAAAGCTCATTGTTTGCAGCAACCAGTGACTGGAAATACCTGTCAGTCTGGGAACATATGCACCAGTACTGCAGGAATCCTAGCAGTTAGCCTCTTCTGAAATGGAGCATCACCACAGCCACCCCTTGCACTTGTGACTGAGAGGCACCACCACTATGTGCAAAGGGAAAACAAACTCCACCACACCCTGGGGTGGCCCAGGCAACTTACTGCCCTAATTCTTGGGTCTCACCAGCTCAAGGCCTGAGAAACTGGTGTTGATTAGTTGCTTAGATTGGCATTTTCACTTGCTGTTACCCAGCCCACAGTGTGATTCATAAGATGCAGCACTCTTAATATGTATAAGCAACACATGACTGCAGAGGGGAAAGTGACAACTGCATTCTATGGTTTAACATGTGCAATAATCTCAGTTATTATGAAATCCTGCAACTAAAATCCTGCCAGACCATGTGAACATTCAGATATGGAATTCTTTTGGCAGAACTCTCTAAGTCTGGCCGGATTATAGCAGCTCCTTACTTTCACCAAAAGCCAAAACTTTCTTACCAAGTTCATTTTCAGCCATAGTGGGACATACAGATGTGACATCAGATTCAGCAAAAAAATTCAGAAGTGTCTGAGGGGCTCCATCTTCCCAATGTTTTCTGGTTTTTTTCTTAACATCTATGTCATTTGACTCTTAAGGGGAAGAAAAACAGGAGGTAAAGTTACTTAGTTTTTTTAAAGTAGATTTCATGTGATTATAATATTATGTGATATGATGAGAGAGCTCATCAGATAAACTTGCTGTAGCCTGGAGTTAGTGAATTTACCTAACTCCTGTGTAATTTTCAAGATTAATACTCAGCATCGCATTTCCCCAAGAAATACCTGTTTGGTATCCAGACAGTTCTTCCAAAGCTCTGTCCATATGATCTTCATAAACTTGCAATTTATTTTTAAGATTCTCACCATCCACAAAAGTTAAAGTCTCACTGAGTTTATCTAGTACCTATAAAAACAATAGGTTATTCTGGAAAGAGAAAACAAATACAGTACAATAACTAAGCACTTCTCATTTTGCTGTGTTTGCCAGCCAACCTCATGTATGCACAGAAAGAAAATCTGTAACAAAAAGTGAAGCAGCAGAACTCAAAAGTCACATTGTGATTTGTGTATCAGAGGGCTCCATGGGGCTCTGCAGAGATGTGAAACACCAGAATGACAATAGTGCTTTATAAATTAAAAATATATATACTACAAATACCTTACATTTTCTATGTTGCTGTTAGAAAAATTTTTAAAAATTTTAATATACTAATGAAAATCTCAATAGGTAGCTAGTACATGTTGATCAGGCACAAATGTCATTTCAATAAATGAAACCACATAATGTCTGTAGTCTCACTTCTACTTTTTTGTAAATAACAGTGAGTTCATATCAACATTGTTCTTGCTTTGTGATACAATACTAGTGAAAAGAAACAGAACTGTACTAAACCAATTTACAAATCAAGTTTGGCATTTGCAGACTAACTCAATTGTGAGGTATTTTATATTATTATATAATTTAAATATCTGCATTCCTCTGTCTTTTACCATGTGAAAGATTGACCCAGATGTCACCCAATTTTCTTCTAAGAAATTATCCTCTTGAAGATCAGATATATGCAACGTCAACAAGTCCTCAATAGGAACCTTCATTATAGCAAAGGTACAGGATAATGGTAAAGGAACAAATCTTAGATCATGGAGCTACTGCCATGGCTTCAGATTACCAGGGTAAATGCTCTGATATAACTACAACACACCTCTGCTTCTTGGATGTTTTCTTCCTCAGGAGCACATGCATCAAAATTAACTTCAAACTTTACTCCTCCCTAAAGACAATTCACAATTTATTCTATTAAATAAAAGCACATAATTAAAAGTACACAGTTCATATGGAACTACAGATTTGAAAATTATTCTTCTGTTGATTATTTAACAATATTTTTCTTCTATTTGACAAGATTAAAGTTGAACAAACTGGACAAAAACAAACTTCCCTAAAAGTAGATTATTTTACTTTAGTGGTAGTTTAAAATGATTGCATCCACTTTTGATTTAAAGGAGAAGTGCCTGTGATAATAATTTCATTCAAATCCTTGCAATACACAGAGTTGGTCCTTACAACTGGTTCTGAACCAGTACTAAAAGCTGAATACTGTATTGCTTCCACGCAACGTTTCACAAAAGACCTTTAGTCCACTTCACAATGATCTTATGGTCAGAAACCTCCCTGATATCTTATGTGCATTTCCATTCAATTCCCATCTCCTTCTCTAATTTAGAAAGCACTATAGAAAACAATGTTTTATAACAAAATGTTTAAAAATTAGCAGCCTGACCTGACTCGACTTAGACTTTGAAGAAACTTGACTTTCCACGCACTACTAATGCAGTTTGGAATAGGTATGGATTGATTACTGTCTAACAGAGTCTCCCTCAAATGATCAGAAAAGCTCATTTACTTTCATTGTTATTCTATTTTCTCATATAAGCTTTGACCAAACAGTAGACCAGTACTCTTAACTGACTTTCAACTTGATTTCCAGAGCTGCCATAGTAACATAAAAATTTGAAATGTACAGACACAGCAGGAAAATGGGAAAAAATACAATAAGGATGGACACCTTTGTGCTATGTTTCTTTTCCAAGATTTTTTGGTCTTGCCTATCCCAGAGTCTGACTTGTTTAAAGGTTTCTTCTGTGTCCTGGAAGGAGAGAAAATAACCAGTTTAAAATACACTCTTTGTAACCAGAATATCTGCATACTCTGTAAAGAAAAAGACTCGTTTACTTGTTTGCTACTGTAGTCACTAATTTGCTCATACATATATCTGTAAGTCTATTCCATTCATTGCCAATTCTAGCTTATCTGACAAAATGAAAAACAGAGAACCTTGCACAAAGTGCAAAACTCTAATTAAAAAAAAAACCCCAGCTGTGTTTGGAAGATACAGTTCTGTGTCAAGAAGTAAATAATACATCTTTCATTTTTTATGATCACATGCAAGATGGCTTAGGCTGATTTTGTCCTGGAAAACTTTGCAAGTGATGAAAATCAAGATTTTAGTGGAAACCTATGCCTGTAGAAAGTATCACCATGTTTCATAGTATCTTGTTTTTCAGTAGCACCTCAAAAAATATTTAGTTACTCCTATTCATGTTCTGATGTCTTCTGTTAGAATCTGTCAGATAAAAGCAAAGATAATACTAGCATACAGCTCCTTCAGTGATCTGTGGCAATTGATGCATGTCTCCAACCTCAGGTGAAACCACAGCAGTTCACAGATTTTACTTTTTAAAACATCTGTGCAGTTTTTTCAGTAGATAGAGAGCCCATGAAATAAAGTGACATCAAGCAGGTCCAAAATCTAGTGTTTATTTTTCATTATCATGCATTTCCCATTAAATCACTAGGAATACAATTTCTGTCCTGACGTGGCTTTGGCTGCCTATAACCCACTTTATCTCATCGAGTGGTATGAATTCATTTTAGTAAAAGTCAGACCCAGGATCACAAGGGAAACAGCCCTTGGAAACAAAGAGGACCAGGAGGAATGGTCATACTTCAAGAAGAGAAGGCTGAAGGTGCAGGAGCAGCTGTCCCGGTGTGCCGTAACGCGAGCCAGCAGGGAAGGGGCTGGCCTGGCTGAACAGGGAGACTTTGCAGGAAATTATGAAAAAAAGGAGAGTTTACTGTGGAAAAAAGGGCAGACTACACAAGAAGAGTTCCGGAATACAGTCAGGTCATGTAGGAAGAAAACTAGAGAGACAAAGGCACAATTTTAATTAAATCTGGCCACTTGTGTCAGGGATAGCAAAAAGTGTTTCTATAAATACGTCATATTTACAGATGAAAAATAATTATGTAAATAAATCAGGAGTCAGCCAAGGAAACTTTCCAGGCCATTCATGAAGGGAACCTAGGGAGATTTTCACGGACAGTGCAGACATCAGGTGAGATTTAAGCTTTACAATGTCTCATATTTGACAGAGAGAGTGAGTCAAAGACCTTTTGCATAGAGAGCTCTGTTTAGACAAGGAGATGGCACTGATACCTGAAGTGATTCTTCTGTTTCAGCTGTATCCTTGTTTTCAGACTGGTGCTCAGCTTTCCCTTGCCACACAAGATAGGTTTTATCTTGTATTTTTTGATTTTCCTAGGGAACATTTTTATAAAATACTCATTTCAATCTCTAATTAAGTGTGCTAGCATAAAAAAAAAACCAGTACACATGACTGCGTGTATTTTTCAGCTTAGTTACCTGAAGCACTCCTGCTCTAACTCTGAATTCTTTTATATTGCTGTGGTATTCTTCCCGAATTTTCTGCAGTTGTTTCAAGTATTCCTATTAAATAGCAGTAAGGTAGAATACATATGTGTTACAAATACATACAGAAATAACATCAGCTAAACAAAATATTCTATCAAAGTGTGCATACACAAGAAAAAAGGGATTGGTGTCCTTTAATGCCAATTTTACAGAATGTACTTCCTATTAGAGGACATTGTTGGGTGAAAACTCTTCCAGACTTTACTCTTTTTTAAGTTTTCAGACTGCAAAGTTATGTCTAAACCAGCTAATTCCAAGAATAACTTAAGGACTGTCTGAATAATGATGCTGAGGTTGCAAACCAAAAATAGAGGACTAGAAATTATGAGAACAAAACATTATGTACTATTTGTTGCATTGCAACTTGCTTCCCAAAATAAAACAAACCCTTATAACCTTTTTCTTGGAGGACCTTCCACATTTCTATGCTTTCAGGCAAAAACTTTAAATTCTCTGAAATATAATTTTTGTGTTGGGGACATATCTGTTACTGTTTATATGTGAGTCTGTCCCAATTTGCCCTTGTTACAAATGGAAAATCTGTAAAATTTCTCTTTTTTTGGTGTATTTAGTACCGACTTTGTGGAACTAGACAGCAACAGTTTCTGAAGAATGTGTAAATGATGAGCACGTTCTTGTTCTAAAGTCTGACCATTATGTAAAAGTTAATATATTCATATTTATTCTGGAATTTTTAAATAGATCAAAGATAGAAAGGTTAAATATATTTCAATATGTTCACATAAAAATGAAGTATCAGTCTGTTTTCTTTGTCACCCAAAAGCAACACTAGAAAAGTATATTGTTTCTCTATAAAAAGATGGGAAAAGAAGGGAAAAGAATCAATGATGGAAAAGAGAATTCGATGAAAAAGAATCAATACTTATGTAACAAATACCACTGTCAAGGAGTGTCAGAAGACAGCTTTAAGTAGCTAAAGATGAGATTACATTCACCTGTTCTTTCATTTCATTCCTTCTAGACATGTCCTGCTGATGGTTTTTGAGATGCTCTTCCTTTATTTTCTGCTGCTGAATTTGGTCATGATATGGTTCA
>NW_008674541.1:14897-22141 GCF_000695815.1 Acanthisitta chloris
ATGTACAATAAACAAACCAATCCCAGAGCAAAGGCGTTTTCATTGATGATCCTCTCCTTCTGTGCTCACTCAATTCACTCTCTGTTGCACTGAAGAATGAGCTAAGGCAAGTGTACATTCTTGGAGGAAAAAGCTAAGTAGAATTTTACATTGTTACAGTTTGTATAAGAAAATAAACCCTCAAGACGAGCACTGCAGAGTGGATCAGGGAATTCACTGGAGCAAAACCTTCTACATGTCAGTGTTACAGTTTGCTGTTAGAAAGACATCAGTTCATCTTTGGAGTTTCATTCACTTTCTTTTACAGATTTCATTCTGTCATTCAGTATTTGCTTACCAGCTGTTTCTCCACTTTAATCTTATACTGTTGGGCTTCAAAACGCCTTTGAAGAAATTCTGCAGTCCTGAGAGAAGAAAGTAACATTTACATACTACATTTTATTTCACATGCTCAGCTATCTCCTGCACAAATAATTCTCTATAGATTCTATCACATATGACAGAGCTCTCTTTCTTCTACATGAATATAGCAATATAGAGAAAGTATATATATCTATGACACAACAGTAAAATAAAGAAAACATGCACTTCAGGCTTTCCCCTCCCTATTACTTCAGTTGCATTAGCCTTCTGAAGTGTGCAGCAAAGTCCTTCTCCACCTTTTATTTGATATATGGCATGTGAAATTAATATAAAAACTGTTAATTTAAATAAAATGCTGTTAATTAAAATAAAACTGATTTCCCTGATGCTCAAAATGAGTGAAGATTGTCACAACAGAGGCTGAATATTCAGCAGCTTTTTTACTGTCTTCTTCCTCTAAGCCTAATTCTATCAGTCTAACTTTGTGTAGTTTCTAAACTTTTACTTTGCTTTTTGGTATAAAATAACTAACAGTCATTTGTAAGCTCCCTGTTTTTTATTTATTTCATTTCCTACCTCCAAAATCCATTTGTGCCCCAGGGTGCCAAACTGAATTGACCTTGTTCTCAAATAAGGCACTAGATGCTCAGGGCAGAAAAGATGTTCTAAATCTGATGATCCTTAACTGAAACATTCTAAACACTGTCATCATTGCATGAAAATTACTGATTCAGTCAGCCTTAAAGGAAAGCTTTGAAAGTAGGACATATTAAAAATTCCCTTCTCGAGGTTTTCAAAGCTCATCCACACCTAAAATGGCCAATCATGGAATGGCCAGGCAGTCTCTAAAGTATTGAAAAGGTTATACCTCTGCTTTGTGAGAGAAAGGCTTTGAAGTAAACAAACTGCTGGAGAAAGGCCCATTATATCTAAAACAGAAATATAAGCTCTGCAGGAAAAAAAACACATTTTCATGGCCTGCCTCTCACTCTGGTCCCCCTGGTGCAGAACTGCTTTTGATTTCTATATTGTTCTGATCCTGGTGTGAAGGAAATACAGTGTTTATCCTTGATATAATCATAAAGTCTACACAAAGCCTGTGTTTTACTTCTTACCCAACGAAACACTGGGCTGAGATTTGGGAGATATTTTGACAATGAAATGTCAAACATCAGGACAATATATTCAGAAGGAATTTCTGGACAAACAGAAACAGGAATTGTGTTGCTGTGTAATAACTTAGGTAAAAAAAAATTATCAGAGATGAAGCAGAGAAGGAATTCTACTAAATGAGCTATGGGCAATGTTACCTACTCAGGAAGGCTGATAGCTCAAAATGTGCTAACAGTTCACCACTAATAAATAGAGTCAAAATAGTTTACCAGTCGGGCGGTGGAGGTGGAGATGCAACTTGTCCTTTTAGTTTATAGTATTCTTCAGCTCTTTGGCTGATGTGAGAAAGGTCATACTGTGCATCAGCTTTCCTCTGCAAGTTGTCAAGCTTCTCATAGTAATGACCGTAACAGCCATGTCCTCTAATACTTTCTGGCCTGTCTGCCATATTAAATCTGGAGGTCTGTGGCTGAAAATAGAATAAATTATGTTAATTTACCTGTTTTCATTTGTATGAATTTGAATTAACTTCTTGTCCTCCCCAGTTGCATAGTATAGGCTGTCTACAGTATAGTTAGTGTAAGTTTTCCGAATCCTTTCACATATAACCCAGAAAATTCCTAACTTTTCGGGGCTTATATAATCTTACCATTGTCTTTTCCTTTTCCCCCGTTCCATCAGCTCCTATCATTAAGCAGCAGCCCATATTGTTGTGCGAGTCAATCAGCAAGGGGCTTTGTACTCTGTGGTGTTATTGCCCCAGAGTCACTTCATTGTTCTGAAGCCTAAAGCACTGAATTATTTCCAGCAGAGTCTCATTTTGACATGCAACAGCAAGGGGAACCTGGAATGTGGTTTTGGGCAGTACAGGCATTGATTGTTACTTTCAGGGGAGCACTGTGCTACTCCATTTCACATCTCTTTGATTATGTGCCTATGGGAGTTTGGCTTTCATTTCTCAAAGTCCTTACTGTGATGAAACATCCCTGTATTTCTCCTTTGTGACAAGACTGTCATTTCCATTTCTTGTAAGAACAATGGAGAGAAGATGATCGTCTAGCTGCCACTGCATGATGTAAATGTGGTCAGACATCCACAAACTTTTCCACGGTGGGAGACTTCATGGTGCATGAGAAAAATGCTGAATTTTGCTTACTTTCTTACATAAACATAAAACTATCCCTTCTGTAGATGGTAAATATATTAACTATTTATTTCTGTTTTCCTTCTTAATAATACTGAAAATAGGTTCATGCACCTATGCTATAGTCCAGATTACAGTAAAGTATAAATTCATATCTGTATAAGAAGAAAAGTTTCAACTGTCAATGAAGTTCCAAAAGAAGAGATAACATCAAAAAGTGTTTATCTTGATCCTCAGTGAAATAAGTTTTACAGCATGGTATCCAGAAGCATGGCAATCCCAAGCAACAGGGAGAACAAATCAAGCCGTCTAAATAAATGTCAGAGGATTGAGAACTGCGACTAGTGAAGCAGGAACCAGGAAATCATGCCTGACCAACTCAGTGGCATTCTATAATGAAATTATTGGCTTGATAGACAAGGGGAGAGCAGTGGATATTTCCTGCCAGGCAATTGCCTCCAGGGAGGCTTTTGACACTGTCTGCCATAACATCCTCATAGAGAAGCTGATGAAGTACGGGCTGGATGAGCAGACAGTGAAATTGCTTGAAAACTGGCTGAATGCCCATGCCCGGAGAGTGGTGATCATAGTACAAAGCCCAGTTGAAGGCCAGTAACTAGCAGTGCACCCCAGAGGTCAATACTGGGTCTAATCCCATCCAACATCTTCACAGATGATTTAGATTATGGGAGAGAACCGGACAGAGAGCACCCTGGGAGGGGTGGCTGATACACCAGAGGGTTGTGCTGCCATCTAGAGGGACCACAACAGGCTCGGGAAACGGGATGACAGAAAATTCACAGAGTTCAACAATGCAAAGTGCATAACCCTACACTATGCACCAGTACATGCTGAGGGCCACCCAGCTGGGAAGCAGCTTGGCAGAAAAGAACCTGGGGGGGCTGGTGGACAAGTTGACTATTAGCCAACAACGTGTCCTTGCTGCATAGAAGGCAGATGATATCCTGGCCTGCATTAGACAAAGTATTCCCAGCAGGTCAAGAGAGGTGATCTTTCCCCTCTACTCAGCACTGGTGAGGCTACACCTGGAATGCTGTGTCTAATTCTGAGCTCTCCAGTACAAGAGAGATAGTACTGGAAAAAGTCCAATGAAGGACCACAAAGATGTCTACAGGACTGAAATATTTCTCCTGTGAGGAAAGGCTGCAAGAGCTAGGACTGTTTAGCCTGGAGAAGGCTTAGGTGGGATCTTATCAATATTTATAGATACCTGAAGGGAGGGTGCAAAGAGGATGGAGCCAAGCTCTTTCCACTGATACCCAGTGACAGAACCAGAGGCAACGGGCACAAACTGAAACACAAGAGGTTCCCTCTGAACATCAGGAAACACTTTTTCACTCTGGGGGGTGACTAAACACTGGAATAGGTTGCCCAGAGAGGTCTCCAGCTTTGGAGATATTCAAAAGCTATGGCAACTGGATCTAGATGACACTGCTTGAGCAGGGACATGGACAAGGTGACATCCAGAAGTCCTTTCCAACCTCAACCATTCTCTCATTCTGTGAATCCTGAAGCAACACATTCAAAGTACAACACTATGCAAGTATCCTTGCAACCCTGCAAACTGCCTCATTTGGATGTTGAAAGAATGTGGGAACATTCCTAGTGTAGGTCAAAACACCGTGGGCAAAATTCTGCCTTTGATTACAGCAGCAAAACCTGACAGGAAACTTAACCTTTCTAACTTAATCCATCTCTGGATTTGCATTGGATATGCATAAATGTAACTATGAGGAAAACTAAGTCCTATATTCTGCACAGGACCAGTATTATACATAAGTAGTGTGATTGCTTGATGGTTGCAGTTCTTGGGAACTCTGTGTTCCCTATCATCAGTTGATTAACTGACTGTTACTGTGACTGCAAAGTGCAGAGCTGGGAGCTCCCAGATACTAAACGTGTTTTGCTTACATTCACCAGAATCCAAGGCAGTACTACATGTTCTTGAAGATCAACATAAAAGTGTGGTTTTGCCCATGAACGGGCTCTCAGAAGGGCTGAAGTAATAGGATCAGTGTATTTGTTTCTATAGCAAAAATACAAACACAGAGCTTATTTGCCTTTGTGCAAACATTAATGTAAAGCATTTCTGACTCCTTTTGCTACAAAAGGCCCATACCAAAGCAGCCTAAATTCAGTGTTTCCCACTTAGGCTTTTGTGCTGGTTTGAAAGCAAACCAGTGAGAGACTCCAAGTCAGAAGTACAATTTAATATGAACAACACAGCAAAACAACAACAAATGCAACAGTACAAAAATAACCTGACAGAGTCAGAAAGTAACCTGACACCCTGTCAGTCAGGGTGTTAGTAGTAGTCCGATTAAATATGGTAGCTGCAGTCCTCCTGGAGCAATGGCTTTGCTGGAGCAGTGACCCCGCAGATCTGCTCCTCTCCTGAAGGTCCAGCAGCAGCTCTTGTCCTCTGGGAATCCAGCAGGCAAAAGGCTACCCGTGCTGGTCCAAACCCCGGCTTATATCCCTGTGAGCATGGTTGGCTCCCCACCCCTGGGGTGAGTCACCTCTCAATGGGACAAGGTGATAATGGATCACTGGGTGGATGTGTCATGTATGGGTCCTTGGCAGCCCATTAATCAGAGACAGCCCCCTGAGGGAGCCATCAGGGACATGGTGATAAGGATCACTGCCCCACCTTCTTTAACAGCTTGTGGAGACGAAAATAGAATACATACCATTGCAACCCAGGACAGCTTTCTAAAACACCTCTTCTGAGGCTTCAGGAGTGCTTAATTGTCTCTACTGACAGTGTAAGCATTAAGCTAAATTTAATACATCTTAATGAAGTCTTTTAAAGGATCTTTTCTAAGAGCAGTTATTTGCCTTCTGAAAATGACTAAATGTTATGAGAATGTGGATGTACAGTACCTGAAAAATAGGCTGTTGCCCTCTTGATGGAGGTTTCCATACATATCTTTGAAATAATTCTTGTTTCTTGACAGGCACCGCCATTCTAGATTCTGGAGAAACTTGGTCCTGGACTCTTGTTTTTTGAAGTTTATATGCTTTTTAACAGTAAGAGATTAAAAAGTTACACTCTGTGCTCTCTGTGTGATTAATGATCATGTGGTTGCAAACCATAATAAGATGCCTACACCTAACACTGACAGGTTGGGCTAACAAACACTCTTTACATCCTTTCATCATCACCATACTTCACATATCCTAGGCATTCTGCTTTTCCTTCTTAGAATGACATACTTTTGAAAACATGATTTGTCATATTTATGTAAAGTGGATCTCATTGATCAATTTTGCAAAGCACACTGAACAAAAGCAAGAGATCTATGAACTAGAGTGCTGATTTCATGCTAGTACTAAGAACAGAAAACAGAAGGTTTGACTCATAGGCTCAGTTTTCATTGAAGGTTAGCTGTCTACCTGCTTGGGCATTCCCCTCTAAACCTAGAACTTGGTATTCCACAAATCACTAGGCAATGTTGCACTACTTCTGAAATTTGAAAAGAAGGACTGAAAAGTGAAAAAATCTACCTTATGAGTTTCCCATGCAGGAGAACACAAGTACATACCATTCCAGTTTGGTCAGTGTTTTGCAGACATCTTAGGTGCAATAATGAAAAGTAGTGTCCTTTCTAGGATTAAGTAGTTTCTAACTGAGTTTTAAATCTTTCCTAAGTATTGGCTGTGAGAGTATCATGTCTGGGAGATAAAATACATGAAAATTACGAGTATATGATCATAGATATTTTTCTAAATGCCTAAGTTATTTAAGTGTTCGAGTGTCTCTGTCTAAACTGCATTGATCTGCTGTTGCAGTTCTCTCCTCTATTTATTTTTAACTTTGGGTGAAACTCCTGTAGACAAATGAGCAGTAAAGACAGCTGGAGAAAGCTATAGCCATACCATATATCACAACGAGCAACTGTTACTGTAGAACTCATGATAAATAATATTATTATCATTACCTTGTATCCGCTTGGCTCCAGACTGTGATGATGAAGGACTTTTTCTATGTATCACAGTGTCCCTGAGTTCTTCCTGTGTCATCTATCGAAAAAAAAAGGTATCTGATGGAACTGTTTCTACTACTTTGCTACATTATTTTCTCTCATCAAGCAGCAGTACAGACACTTACCTCAGGGGGTAAATACCTGAGAACAAGCCTCTGCAAGAAGGGCTTCCTTAGGATAGAACTGATGGATGGTCGATCTCTTGGAGATATTTTAAACAACTGGGAAATTAATATCCTCAGATCATATGAATAGTTGGGAGACACTGGGTGAAAACGTCCTCTGCAAATCTTCAACACCAGCTCATGCAAACTGCTGCCTTCGAACTTAATCAACGAAAACCATAAAATGAGAACAGTAAGTACTACTGGTTGGAAATGATGGACTAGACACCTCAGTTTGAAAAAAGGTACTTGCCGACACAATCATAGAATGGTTTGGGTTGGAAGAGACCTCAATGATCATCTAGTTCCAACCCCCACTATCATGGGCCATTGACACCTCCCACAAGACCAGGTTGCTCAAAGCCCCACTTAACCTGACCATGAACACTTTCAGGGATGGGGCATCCACAACTTCTCTGGCAACCTGTGCCTCACCACCCTCAGAGGAAAGAA
>NW_008674541.1:22153-28987 GCF_000695815.1 Acanthisitta chloris
ACTCTTTCAGTTTAAAGCCATTGCCCCTTGTCCTATCACAACATGCCCTTGTCATAAGTCCCTCTCCAGCTCTCTTGTAGCCCCCTTTAGGTACTGGAAGGCTGCTCTATGGTCCCCAGAGCCTTCTCTTCTCAACTCTGAACAACCCCAGCTCTCTCTGCCTGTCATTGTAGGAGAGGTGCTCTAGGCCTCTGATCATCTTCATGGCCCTCCTCTGGACTCATTCCAACAGGTCCATGTCCTTCTAAGGTTGGGGGCCCCAGAGCTGGACACATTACTCCAGATGGGGTCTCACAAGAGCAGAGTAGAGGAGGAGAAGCCCCGTGCCATGCAATCCCTTCACAAATCCTTTCTTGTTAACCGTAGTTTTCTGTGGAAAATTAATATAACCACTCTCTGATGGTATTTTCTGGTAATGTTCTCCTTGTTTCAGCTGCACAACTTACAGGTCTGATAGGTTTTGTACCTGGAAGAATTTTATTCATACTCTGTCATACAGTAACACAGAAGAAATTTTTCCAGAATGAAACATGATTTCAAACTAAAGAAGGGGAAGTTTAGGTCAGATATTTGGAAAAAGTTTTTTATTGTGAGGGTGGTGAAACACTGGCACAGGTTGCCCAGGGATGTGGTGGCTGCCCCAACCCTGGCAGTGTCCAGAGCCAGGCTGGATGAGGCCTTGAGCCTGGTCATTCTTTAATATCAATAAATAAGTTGAAAATAATTCTAGTATCTGACTATGAATACTGTTATTACTGCAGTTCTTCCAGCTGTCCACTATGTGACAATGATCTGTACTGGGTTTGCATGGCCAGGTTTTGGTACCAGGAGGGCTACAGGGGTGGCTTTGTACAGTACTTACGGGATGCTTTAGTGCACATAGCTCATAAAGGACACAGCCAAGAGACCAAATATCTCTGTGAATAAAAAGTAATGAAAGTTTCAGTGAAAAGTCTGTAATACATACATGTAAACAGTACCTCTTCTCAACTCTCAAATTTATTATCGTTACTCTATTGCAGATTAATATTGGTGCAACTTTCATTTGTTTCTTAAGATGCACTGAAAAGAACAGCTAGAAATTTTAGTTGTGGCACCAATGTTTCTATGATATCTAACTAGGAATTATAATTTGGAATTGGAAAAGGCACATGACATAAAGAATGTCTGACTAATACATTAAGGAGACAATAAGGGAGTAATTTTGTGTGAATAGCACCTCAGAGATGAGATGCTAGTCTGGGCTCTGGTGTTGATCACAGCCCTACTGCAGAGAAGGGTGGCTAGCCCACTCACCTCCTGACTCTGCAGTGCTTCTCATCCAGTATTGTTTTAAGCCTGAGTGAACCTTTGCAATTCTCAGACCTACCTATCTTTCCTGCAGGTGGCTACTGCAAATTTCCAAAATAGTAAACCTAGAAGCTTTCATTTTAGTGTATTTTTATAAATGAGTGTATCGAAAATTCATAAACTTGGAACTCAAAAGATCTGTGCATGCATTGGTTATTACATGTTGGAAACAAGAGAGAAATTGAGTATTTGATGGAGAAGCAGATAAAGCAATAGGAAAAAATCTGGTTTACATTTTCCACCAGTCCTAACTCTCCTTTAAAACAGACTTTAAAGAAGAAGTAATGCTCTGAAAACAAAACATATAACTATGTTAAGACCGTAGATTAAACACAGCGAAGTCATGATTGCTATATTCTGAACACTGTGAGTCAAAATACCATTGACATTGCTGTATAGTATAATAGTTACTGTATACAATGACTCGTCTAATTATTGCACACAATAATAATACAACACTTCACAAAGGGTGACATGAAATTCTTGCTGTCCTGCACAAATACTGATTTAAACCATGATACTACTAAACCAAGTTCTTTTGTGCCTGCACACCCTCATGCACAAGTATGTGAAGGAAAGACAGAGACTTACGTTTTGTTGTTATATGGTCGATTTTCACAGATCTCAGGTGACAGATAATAGGGGGTCCCTACACAGGTATGGGCAAACTCCATAGTACTAACAAAATACAACGAACAAAAAGGCTTACACACTGAAAAAGTTTACAAGGAATTGAACTAGAGAATTCTCGGACCCAGGTTAAAAGCCTGGGGGGGGGCATTATTTCTGCTCTCCAAATAGTTGAACAATGAATACCTCATAAAAAACTAAAGTATTTCCCACTTCTGTGTAAAAATGACCCATTATTTTAATAGGAGAGAGTGTTTGACTTCAACAGAAAGCACAAGAATTCTCTTTTCCACACTTCTCAACAGCATTGTAATCAAAATTTTTCAGGAATGTTTATCATTAACCCAGAATTCTGAAAGCTGTTAAAGACACGGTAAAATATTAGAAGTTTCCAAGCTAATCACTAAACTAAGAATACAGGGAGTGGTAGTCAATCACACAAGCCAGAAACAGTGGGAAGAGGAAGTGCTGTGCAGAAACTAGAGGAGTAAATGAACTCTAGTTTCAGCTTTGGTGCTGACTTGTGAAGATATAGCACCAACTGGAGTAATTTCACTTTCTTTTATGTATCTACTCTGTGGATGTCATCAAGAGTCACTGGGAAGTCAGTAGAGAGAAACAGGTACTTACAGAGTGTGATTCCTCTCGCTCTCTACTAGGTATCAATAAGGCTGTGAGTTACAGACTTTATGTAGAGTCTGAGTGCCAGATGTGTCATAGTCTGCAAGTAAAGGTATTGGATTCTATCTTGTATTTTTGGGAATGGAGATGAAAAAACACAGACTCGCAGAATGGGTAAGGTTCAAATGAACCCCAGTGGAGTCATCTGGTCCAACCTCCCTGCTCAAGCACATTCATCCTACAGCACATTGTACAGGATTGTGCCCAGGTGGCTTTTGAGAATCTCCAGTGAGGGATACTCCACAACCTCTCTGGGCAATCCGTTCCAGTGCTTGCTCACCCACACAGTAAAGAAGTTCTTCCTCATGTTCAGGAGAAACTTCCTGTGCATCAGTTTCTGCCCATTGCCTGTTGTGCTATTGCTTGGCACCACGGAGAAGAGCTTGGCTCCATCATCTTGACACCCTCCCTTCAGATACTTTTAGATATTGATAAGGTCCCCTCTGTCGTCTCTTTTCAAGGCTGAGCAGGCCCAACTCCCTCAGCCTTTCCTCATAAGAGAGATGTTCTAGTCCCCTCATCATCTTCGTAGCCCTTTGCTGGACTCGCTCCAGGAGCTCCGTGCCTTTGTATACCCCAGGGGAAGAGGCAAAGAGAGCCTGAGATACTATAGGATTTTCATGGCATGGGGTGAGTAGCTGTGGGGTACAGGGCTTTCTGCAAGAAGCTGCCAGAAGCTTCCCCCATGTCCAACAGAGCCAATGTCATCTGGCTCCCTGATGAACCCACCCCTGGCCAAGGCTGAGCCCAACAGCAACGGTGGTAATGCCACTGGGATAACTAATTTAAGAAGCAGGGGACTAAAATGCACAAAAGCACTCGCAGACAGAGAGATAAATGAGACTATGTGAGAGAAACAACCCTGCAAACACCAAGGACAGTGGAGAATGAGGAGGAAGAGGTGCTCCAAGTGCCAGAGTGTGTGGAGTCCTCCCACTGAGACACAGGAGCTGCAGAGACAATGTATGATGAAGTGACCACAGCTCATGTCCTTAAAGCAATTACCCCAGAACACTGGGGTCTTTTTAAAAAGTTAATATAGGCTCAGTCTTGGAGGTCACACCAACAAAATCTGTACGAACTCTCTTCTTATACTGTTTCTTTAGTTTCTACTTGCTCTTCACTTTTGCTTTTATGAGCCAACGGAAGTGATTATAAACAGCTATCAACCTAGTGTCAGACCCTTTGTATCTCAGAGCTCTTCAACAGGCATAATCCATAAACAATTTGCACTCCAGGTTGTATTCTGAACACTCACAAACAGTCCTGTTTGGTGTAGGTCACAGACTAATTAAAAAAGGTGCTTACCTGTTCAACTGCCTTGCTATGCCAAAGTCCCCAAGCTTTGCTACCTTTCCATTATTGCAAAGAAAAATGTTCTGCAAATAACAACAAAATTGGTATGTGAAAATGAAACATGGCAGAGCTCCTTAAGCATATTTTTTACAAGACAAAATAACTCCCTCTCCAGTACCCGTTTTACTACCTGTGTTTTTACATCCCTGTGTAAAATCTTCTTGTCATGAATATGCTTCAAGCCCAGGGAGATCTGCACAAACCAACTGAGAATCTGCAGTGAAAGTTAAATGGAACAAATACCTGTGAATCTGTGTGACTCTAACGTCCAATGGACCATCTTACTGAAATATACAAAATAAAGGCAACAAAATCTAAAATGCATAGAATACATACAATGGAAAATAGTATTTTAAAAATTAATTCCATAGACTTTTCATATCCATTTACTGCTATCACAAAACCAAATGAAAACAGACACCTGTTCCACTTCCCTTATGCCCATCAAGTTTTCACTGCCTGTGACAGGACATGTACTTGAACAAGGACTGAAGAATCAAGCCAAAGGGCAGTAAGAACACTAGGCCTTTATTTAGAAAGGAAGGACTTCAAATAACAACTAGGACAGAATTGGGAAGTGTCTCATTAATCCTCAGTGATGGAAGTCACACCACCCAGTTATAATATATGCTGTCCTACTGAATGTGGTCTGGGAAAAGAAAATAGAAACAAGATGAAGGACTGAAATGTAGTGAAAGAAGTGAGCTATGATGAAACTTTCAGAGTAAGTAAGCACACTGGTTTATCCTTTGTCCTTGACCCAGTACAGCTTTTAAACACATATTTAACTTCAAATATATGTGTGTCTTCTTGAGTAAGGGCATTTAGACCTGATTCAGAAACAAAAGTATAATGTGCTTGTATGCTTCTCTACTTAGAAAATTCATGGGCATGAAAGACTTTGATTCAAGTAATAATCCATTTAGTAATGCCTCACATTAAGTTCTAGAACAGAGCTGATGCCACAAATGAGACTTTCTCAGGTGTACATTTGAAAATATAAAGATATCTTAACAACATCATGTTAAATTGGGAAATTTGTTTTCCTTTCTTGATTGGCAGTGTGTATTTAGTTTCTATAACTCATTCTCTGCCTGTACTTCTTTTGCCTTTCTTTGGATATGTATTACACTGCATCATTGTCAAGGGGTTTGTGTGTGTTGGTTCTCTCCTCTGTGTTTTCATGATCTGTGGGTTTATCCTCTCTTTATTTTTTCCTTCATGTTCTCTCTGCTTCTAGTATGACTCCCAATAGGATCTTAAAATTCATTATTACTGAGCCAGTGATTTACTTTCAACCGACTTCTGCACTAAGGAGTTCTTTTACTACTAAAGCAAAAAGAAAAGTCACAATACTTTTTTTCCCTTCACTTTTATACTTTAGAGTATATTTCCACTAACAGGTTGGATACTATCTACCTGGTAGCTATGCAAAATTTCACTGTACCTTGAAAAGTAGAAGAGTATGCATGATTAAATAACCACAGAGTCTGGTACACTAATTCCAATATGTAAATTTTCTTCAGAAAGCTAAGAGTTAGTAGCGAAAAATAAAGGAAAAAGTAAGGCATAGTGGGAAATTCTATTTCTGTGAATTGCAGTACCTATCATACTCACCCACTGACAAAATAAAATGGATGTGAACATGGTCCAAAAGCAGTCAAATATCTGTGCTTGTTTCTCTGTGCTGGTTTAACAATTTTAGTGGCATCAGAGAAGTCTTGACCCAAACAAAATAAATGAGATATTTCCCACGGACTTCAGTATTAAGCAGGATATGCCATGATGCAAATAGCATCAACAAATTAACAATTTGTATATAATATATCCCCCTATAATTTGAAAACACTATTTCAAAGAAAGTCTTTATGGCTTTGTAAGTATACTATTAATATAAAGAAAAAGTACATCCACAATGGAAGGAGCAATAGGAAGAAGGCAGGATAAAAATATGGCATCATCATCCTGCTAATGAATTTCTTAATGAATTAATTTCAGCTCTTATAGCAGTGTTAAAAGCAAACTCTTACACACCTACTAAAATTATCAAAGTTTCCTTTAAAAGTTCAGTTATTTTAACAGGCCACAAAAGACACAGTAGCTAGTAGTGGGTATTTCAAGCCAAATGCTTTACATATCTAAAGATCGCTTCTGTCACCTGGTCCTCAGCAAACAGCACTCCATGCTGCATGTTTATCCGCTTCATTAAATCACCACCATCACAGTATTCCATCACAATATATAGCTTGTTCTTTTCTGAAAGGAAAAGTGTATTTTTTCCTTTATTCCTTTATTCCTCAGTAATACAGCAATAAATTATTTTTATTTTATATGGTCTTTCTTTCCAAAGCAGTTAGTTAATCCTCTATCTGCTCCTCTGTTTCAAAGAGTAACTGGAAAAAAATGGATACTTCCAGTGAAACCTGATGCAAAACTAAGATATGAAAATATATTTAAATGGACATTCACCACAATATTAAATACATAAGAAAACCCCCAACAGACCCCACAGATAGAAAGACAGATGTTCTTACAGGAATGCTTAGCAGAATGCTTCATAGTTGAGGTTGTTTCCCAATAATACCTAAGTACTCAGTCAAGCCTAGCGAAAAGGTTACAAGTAGAGTGCCCAAACAGTAGAAATACACAGCAGGGCCTGCTTAATATGTAATTTGACTCCATTCTTACCTCTCTGGGGTTCAGAAACCACCTGATTTACATGTCCCCTAAAACATTTACAGTCCTGACCACAGAAAACAATTTGAACACAAGCTGCAACTATAACATCCATTATTTAAGGCACTGCTTATGACAGAT
>NW_008674541.1:29021-32324 GCF_000695815.1 Acanthisitta chloris
TGAACAGACTTCCTTCTCTCTCTTTCAGTCCTGAAGAATTCTGTGCCCTTAAGGGATACCTCAAAATTTGTCTCAAGAAAACAGGCTAGCACAGCAGTAAGAGACTGATATTGGATCACTGAAAAGACTTTGCTATATCAAGGTATGAAATATCAACACTATTTTTACATTCCAGGTGCTGAAAGACATTTTCAGGTTCACTAATAGATTGCATGAGTATTTAATGGTCTCTTTGTGCTTGCCTGTTTTGTCTCTGTGTATATATGTGCATATATATGTATGTATATGAGTGTATATGTCTTTATGTATATACAAGGTATATATCATATTCATATAATGTCATATGTATATGATGTGAATAAACAAAGTATGAGGAACATAAGGTTGGATCAGATGAAATGATCATTCTATTTCTTGCCTATTTGATCAGCCTTTTGTCCTATTTGATCAGCCTATTCCTTGCCATACTCAAAAGCTCCCTTCTTCCATTGAAACTCCTAGAAAACTCTGACTCCTAGAGAAGAACAAGGCTAAAGTTCTGCTTATGCAGTACAGACATCCCAGGATCTAGGATTCATACACAGTACCCACTTACACACATGAAGAGGGCGATTGATGGCTGAATTCAATGCCTCATGCCTTTTTTAGGAGCTGGGGCCTGTTCCCACTTCTAAATAAGGGGCTAGGGGCAGGGTTAAGGTTGGTCAATATTAACAAGGTAGGTTTTCTGCCTTTCACTCCTACAATCACAGTAAACCAGAAATGTTAAAAGTAAACCTTGCAAAGAAGCATAGAAGGCTACAATATTTTCATGCTTCATCTTGGCCAGAAGAATGACTTCTTTCTGAGAGGCTTCTTTTTCTTTCACAGGCATCTACAAAGAATTAAGAAACTACATGCTAGCAATGATATATTTAACTCTTTTCAAAAATAGTTACATCACTGTCAAACCATGCTCACAAATACAGAATTACTGTGCACCAAGGCAATGCAGAAATACTGTAAAATATGAGGTATATATAATGGAAAACACAAATTTGCAGTGTATACTTGTAAATATACTAGAAAATTACTGAAGTCAAACCATGTTATGACATTTATGAGCAGGCAAAGGATTGCCTTTAAACTTTTCACACAAATGCTATTGCTAAGGTAGCTGATGAGTAGAGTTGAACCCTTAAGTTAAACCCCCCTTAAGTATTTGAAGAATACATGTCTAGATGATTCTGTATTCCTCATATGGGTGATCTTGAAAGAATAAAGTAGAAAGAAAAAAAAAGTCCTTTGTTTTATTGGTGTTACAAGTTATTGCAACATTCTGGGCAAACTCTTTGCCCTGTTACATTAAAAGGAAAACTTCTATTTGGTTCATTGTGATCACATTTTCACAAATACTACCTCTTTAAAACTAGTTTCTCTGAGCATCTATCCATCCAAATGTCCTCTTGTATTTATAAAAACTTTCTTAACCTCATTCTTAAGAAATGTTTCTGAAATGTAAACCTTTAAGATTCAAAAATCATAAAGTGAATGAAATACACTGTACCACATGAAACATCTTATGACTTCAAAGAAGCAATTTTCTGTATCCAGCTCCCAGTTTTTGAACAGGCTGGAGCGACATCTCATTAGCAACCATTTTTCTATTTTGTGTACATCAAAATATAAGATTAAAATGCATTTAGAATGGGTTTACTGGTCATGAGCATAAACAGAAAATCTTTTCATTTAGCTGTCATTACTAGCATATCAGTTTTTTGGGATTTGAGTCTGGAAGTCATACAGCTCTTTCTAGAATTCATTCTTCTATGATAAGTATTATAAATTCACTAATGTGGCCTAGAATAGCAAAAGGCATGTCAAAAGCATGTGAACACTCATTGAAATTGACTGTTGAAAGCTCTGTATTGAAATCCCAGGGATTTTAATTGCCTGTCTTTCTGGAACTAGATATAGTAGTGATATTCCTCCTATACCTGAACGAGTGGCCCTAAGCTGCCTCTTCAGTAAGAAGAAAGAGAGCAGTTTTACAGCCAAATTCAGTTCATCCTAAAACAGAAGTCTAAAACACACATGATGAACAGCTGCCTAAAAATACATATTTCTGTTGTTCTCCTGGAAAGGGACTCTAGGCAAGCAGCTCAGATGCTGACAGCAACAGAGTGGAAATTTAAAATTAGATGAGATGAATCAAACTGCCATAAACATAAATGAGATACGGAAAGACTCCACTGTGAATTGCTCATGTCTGAAAATATGGATGTGGGGAAAAAAAGGAAATTAAAAGGCTTAGAGAAATGTATCACAAAATGTGATTTGTTATTTCAGTGTCAATATCTTCATTGCAGTTGAACCAATTATTCTAAGAGTTGAATTAGGCAGTATCACACATTGCAGGCAGAGAGAAGTTTTGAAGAGAACAAAAATGCAGTAAAAAGTAAAGACTGTTATAATATCAATATTTCATCTATGTGTGCAAAATACTAAATTAGCAAAGAGTAGAGTCTTTGGAGAGATTAGCTTTATATAAATCAAGATGGAACTATAAAGGAGATAAAATGTAACCCAAGTTCATTCCCTAATTGAATGCAAGTAGCACAATCAGCTAAACATAATTCAAGTTTTGTTGTTTTACCTTAGTTAAATTGATCTCTTTGATAACACAGGGCTCATTATCCATTTTTCCTTTTGCCAAGAATATAGTGCCAAAAGATCCTTCTCCAATTTTTTTAATGATTTCATAGTTATCCATGATGTCTTGGACTTACAGCAGTGGCTAAAATAAAAAGCCCTCGAATTAGTATTGCATGAAGTTGGTACTGTAACATCTGAGTTGGTGCTACTGAAATAGACACTGTTTTTTAAGAGTCTCATTTTTATCATTTAGTACTTTTTATCACATTTTTTTATTACTGCTGCTGATTCTTCCTGAAAATGTCATGTCCTGGAAGTATGTAAATTATTGCAGATCTGAACTTTCAATAAGCAGCAAGTTTGTGAGTGTCTCATAAAGAAAATCCTAGTACACCCTAAAGTTAATACACCAGAAGGCAATAGAAACTACTATGTAATATTATGATTTTGGAAAGTCTGATTCATTATTTCCTGAAGTTAACAATACTGCAGAATTGCTCTTCTAATGGAAAAAAGTAATTTTAATCTGTTTCATAGAATCATAGAATCAACCAGGTTGGAAAAGACCTCGAAGACCATCGAGTCCAACCCAACCCTGGTTACTAGACCATGGCACTAAGTGCCACATCCAGTCTCATCTTGAAAACCTCCAGGGATGGTGAATCCACC
>NW_008674541.1:32427-32796 GCF_000695815.1 Acanthisitta chloris
TGCCCTCTTGTCCTACTGCTGGTTGCCTGGGAGAAGAGACCAACCCCCATCTGACTACAACCTCCTTTCAGGGAGTTGTAGAGGGTGTTAAGGTCTCCCCTGAGCCTCCTCTTCTCCAGGCTAAACAACCGAAGTCATGTTGATTTAGTTTATACTAATGTGATCTAATGTTGGCAGCAAAATGAAAAGCCACCGCGTTTTGCAGTTAGACTGACCAAGAGCAGTCAGGCATTAGCAGTCACCTGGAAACCTCTGGCAGGAACAGCAATGCCACTGGGTATCTGCAGTGATTCCGCGAGCAAACCTGCACACCTAAAATGAGCAAACACTATAAACAGTTCTAGTTAGCTGGCCGGAGTTTCAGCGAGG
>NW_008674542.1:0-1734 GCF_000695815.1 Acanthisitta chloris
AACTGTTACAGCTAAGGCCGTGAAGGTCAGCAAAGCCCTAGTTTTTATATTGTTTAAGTTCATGTGGCATACTCAGACTCAAATCAAGTTATAAAGCACTACCAGACTGTCCTACCAGCCAGCCTGAGGGGCAGGGACAAAGTGAAAAGTGCTTAGGGTAGGACAGTAATTTGCTGCCTGCATGCCTGACAGTAGGTCATTCTCTTGCTTTTCACTCTCTGGGAATGTGCACTTTGTTCCTTCCCTATGGAATCTC
This sequence comes from Acanthisitta chloris, assembly GCF_000695815.1. Lineage (NCBI taxonomy): Eukaryota > Metazoa > Chordata > Aves > Passeriformes > Acanthisittidae > Acanthisitta > Acanthisitta chloris. The sequence goes on from NW_008674542.1 coordinate 257, forward strand.
TTATCTCTAAGTGAAATACAGTCAATGGTTTAACTATATTAATACATATATACACACACATACATGTGTAAATATGTTGAGCAATACATTCAGTGCTCGGTGTGCAGCTGGAGTGTGAGCTGCAGACTGAACTCTGGGAGGCAGAAGCCACAGGCAAGAGGCCATGAACTGTGACCCTTTGCATAAGGAAGTGGCCCAGCCAGGTGACCGGACATGCAGAGACACAGCAGGAGCTGACTGCCCTCATACTTTCCTGCACTTTGACTAAGAGGGTATAAAAGCCCAGGGGTTCCTTTGGTCTGGGTTCCCCCTCAGAGGCACTCAGCTCAAGCTGTTATTGTGCTATTTTGTTATATAGCTATGGCACCATGATCAAATTATTTTAAGGATCTGAATGTCTTAGACTCCGCTAAGGGAACCCTAGGGTCGAACCAGTAAGGAAACAGGTCTGACTGTGTAAGTGTAGGGTGTGCAGCTGTGAAGGGGCTTTGGTCCCAGTTCAGGTGGTGCCAGAGTGACTGCCAGAGTGGCTCCTGGATGGTCAGACACAGAGGTTTCCTTACCATATAATTATAAATATATACACACAAAAATTTGGTTAAACTAGTGAGGAGTTTTGTATAAATTCTGTTGGCTACACTTAAGAATGACTTTCTCTAAAATAATTAGACTGCCTACAGAGTTTGGTAAAACAGTTGAAGAAATTATTTATGTTGAATTCACACAACTATCTTTTGTAAAAAACCTTTAACTTCACCTTCAGCGATGACTGTGCACAGCCCTTGTTCAAGAATTTGTTTCCCAGAAACGGAAAAGCACATCTTAAACTTGTGATTTTATCACAAAATTTTGAAGAGTATTTGATGACCGTCTGAATTGTGGCTAACATGTTAATCTTTAGTTAATGAAAAAGAGGTATGCAAATTATACCACTGCTGAAATATACAGCTAGGCAATTCACAGAAGTTAGAAAATATTGCCTTGCTCACATCTGGTGACTAGCAGTTCCAACATTTTAAAGATTGGCTGAAAACTATTTCAAAAACTTGTCAACAACTTTTTTTTCTAAAAATGTAATGGTCATTATAATAAATCAGTTGTGAAGTATATTGCAAGACTTGACAAAACCCATAAAATTTCCTTGTAAAAGAAAGAAAGAAAGAAAATTGTTTACAGTTCTCTTCATCATCCTCTTCATCATCCTCGTCATCACCCACTTCAACAACGAGGTTACTAATCAGTGGAAGGAAAATTGGTAATTGAATTTTCTCTTCATTTTTGAGTGAGTCTTGATGATGGGCTGGATGCACATCCCCTCCTACGACATCCTGTTTCAGTGGGACAGCTGCATACAAGAACATTAGATTTACTTTGTTAGGAGGGAACTAGAATATCACATCCAGGTTCACACCAGCAGGTATACTTTTGAAATCATTATCAGGGTTACGTAGTATCTTGTGCAGAGATTGGCAAAAGAG
>NW_008674543.1:0-1638 GCF_000695815.1 Acanthisitta chloris
CCGGGGAGTGGGGAGAACCGGTGTGTTCTGAGCCAGTTCCACCTGAGACCTGACACGGGTCTGAGGCTAGCAGCAATGCTGAGGCAATGTCCGGGTTATAACAAAAACTTCCAGAAGGTCTGGGCTTAATTTTCCTGAAGACCTGTGCTGTGGAATGCCAGATTTGTGCTAATCTTTGTGTTTATGCAGAATAGTTTACAAATCCAAACCACACAGAAAGTGTGTGAGTTTAGTAGTGACTGGCCACATCTTTTAACTCTGCCTTTAGCACTCTGTCCATGGTATTACTTGCTGCTACTTCTTTTTATGCTCAACATTCTGGATTTCAGTGGTAGCAGAGCCAGCACTTCCCTCCAGAATCTGTCCACTCAGGTTTTAATGGTAATCTCCTTGACCCCATGAAGTATCTGCACTGCTGCACTGATGTGGTGTCTTCAGCTGATGGCACTGCCCATAACAGGAGGCAGAGAGGAAAAATCTTTTATTCATCATTACAGAGCCCCCAAAAGTGATGTCCAAGGAGGAGAAGCTTCCAAATGCCAGTAAAGCTGGAGATAGTTAGCCAGCATAGCTGGTGCATAAGGGCACAGCTGCCTTCAGGCTCCCTGTGGGCTGATGGAGGAGTCTGTATCCAGGACAGATTTGGTGACTCCACAGGAAATACTTTCTTGACATCAAACTAATTCCCTTACCTTCCTCTCCACCCTCCTCTGCTATATACAGTTGCTGGCTATTTATATATGTGATGAATATGATTCAGAATTAAACATGCCAGAAAGACACTGAATCTTTCAACCCAATAATTAAAAAAGGAATATAGCATGGTTGGTTTGTTTCATCACCACATGAGAGACAACTATTTATTTTTATTGTGGTTAGTTTAGTAGTAACAAACAAAATATTTTATTCCCATCCATGTAAAGCAACCTTGCTCATCTTTACGGGCTTCATCCAAAGTGTGCTGGAGTCAGTAGTATTACACATGGGCTTTCAGTTAGCATGTGATGTGAAATCTAGTGAGCCGGATTACAGCAAGAGTGTTTTTGAGCTACAAGGCTGAGCATTGTACAAAACTTGTACACCCAAAGGGGGAGTAGTGGTGATCTTTAGTGAGGGTCTGTACAGTGCTCCAGACCTTGGGAGGCAGACCCTTCAGTAGCACAGCTGAAGCACTCTGGCATGAGTCCACTGCTCTGGTCAGATGTGTGGAGTGAGTGACATCGTGAGACTTTTGTGGTGTCATTAGATTACTGCTCATGTGAAACTGAGTGATAGATGGTTTACATAGCCAGCCTTTTAGCAATTCACAGGCATAGCTCCAACTGTATGTATCGAGGCTAATCTCAATTACAACTTAAAAATGCCTCTGTCTTTGTCACTGTGGGGATGGTCTGGAAAATAGCTACTGATTGCTACAGCTGAAAGCTTGTCATGTTGATCTTTATCCCACCAAAGATCACAGTTCATTCAGCATTTGCTGCAACCATTCCACTCTGATGGCTGTTTGATTTTTCCTGGTTTTGCTGTTTGCTTAGGCCTTTCATACAGCAGTAAGCAAGGGGGAAAATCAACTTCAAATCCAGAGACTTGGATTCTTAAAAAATTAGATAATAATTAGGGAATGACTTTTTCTTCTCT
>NW_008674544.1:0-5675 GCF_000695815.1 Acanthisitta chloris
TAATATCTATTTTATATAAAACTATAAACATATAGTTTTAATTATAAAAGCATAATCAAACTATAAATTTGATTAACAGTGATCTCTCCCTGTCCTTTTTGCAACTCATGAGCCTTTCATAATATTTTGTCTCCCCTGTCCAGTTGCAGAGGGGAGTGATAGAGGAGTTTTGGTGGGTGTCTGGCATCCACCCAGTGCCAACCCACCACATTTTTTTAAACTCTTGGATAAGCAAAAACATTGTTTACTGTAATATGCCAGGCGCCATCTGAGGCAGGGACAGAACCAGGCCAGGCGCCATCTGAGGCAGGTACAGAACCAGGCTTGCTGAGAAATACATAGCTTCATCCTGTCCTGTTCTAAATGGCAGTTATGGGAATCATAGCCTAAAATTTCACCCTAAGGAAAAGGAGGAATTTTGATTAATTGGAATGATAAAATACATCCCAAGAATTCAGGAAGACCTTTATTTTAGTAATGAACCTCATGAAACAAGATTTTTAATTCCTTTATAGGGACTGGTGACTGATTTACAAGCTACTTAATTGCCAAAGGTGACCAACCCCTCTTGCCATATGCTGTCATATCTTGGTACAACTGCTTCTATGCAGGAGGATTTTGGGTTCTGAGATTTAGTTTTCTTTCCAAGGAAGCTGTATCTCCCTTCTCTCTGACCAGGTAGTTTAAAGTGATTTTTCTATTAGGGAAGGCTGTAGTATTTTATTACTCCAGTTGCATAAGGCAAGAATAGGTTTCTGCAAAGGTTTAAACAGGCTTTAGATCAGGGTTATTGTTGAGTGACTGATACACCTCTAGACTGTTGTGTCCTGTCATTACAGATTTGCAGGGGGAATGGGGAAAAAAATCAGTAATGATCACTAATAATGACTTCTACAGATCTGCTTTGTTCTGACTACTTTTTCTTTACTATCCCTGATCACTTAGCTGAGGAAATTCATGAGTCTTCCAGCAGAGCAAGCCTTTCACCTTCAAATGCAAGCTGCATGCCTGCAGAAGGAGTGAACAAGAGAGCCTTCAGTCCCTTGCGGAAAGGATTGAAAAGCGACCCTGTGCTTCTGCACTGCCAGTTGGCTCAAGGTGACTTAATTTTCCCTATAGGTGATTATGTAATAGGTCCTTAAAAGACAATTTATCAGGAAGTTTGGTACCTTGAACCTAGTATCTGCAGAAATCAGTTACTGTCTCCCAACAGAGTACCTACATTACAACAGTTTGTGCTTTGCCAAACCTTCTACACCTAACACATTAGTCTCGCTGCTCTTTCACATCTAGGAACAGGGTCTGTAGCAGGCATTGCTAGTTTGGGGAGGAAAGAGGGATGGTGGAAGATGAGGAGAGAGCACATATGATTTCCCAGTGCACTGACATCTAAAACTTTGCAAGAGCAGTTGTCAGTGTGAGCAATTTAGAGCAAAATCAGCTTGGATATTCAGTATTAGCCTGTAACTTTACTCCCCTTTTCTAGACTGTCATAGTATTTAAAAAAACTCAACCTGAAACTCAACACAACCCAAGGCGGAGAGCTGATGTAGCTACTTTGCTGTCAGTGATTCAATACTGTTGCTGTGTAGGGTGTGACTACAGAGTTCTTGAGTCTGCTGACAGTCTTAAAAAATGCACTAGTCAACAGTTTTGCAGTTTTTGTTAGGGGATATTGGAATCCTTATAGTAGCTGCTGATACATATTAGCACTCACAACCTAAGTGTGAATAGGACATGTTAGTAACAACTGTTTATTTTGGATTTTGGGAGCCTGCCTGGATTACACATGCTGTTTAGTGGAACAATTTAATGCATCCGCTCTATCATGTGTTTTCTCCTTTATTCCCATTAACTGCCACTCCAGCACCCCCGAGAATCTGCTGCTGAAGCAATAGTTGCATGACACAGCCTATTCATATCTGTGAAAGCAGAGCATTTCTGCTGTAGAGACTCCATGACAGAAGCATTTGGAAGCTTTAGGCTCAGTGTTATTGAGGTTAGGTCTGCTGCTCAGCAGTGGACCTAAAAGTTAGACATGAGTGGTGCAGAAAGGGAATTCACTCTAATGGAACAATGTAAGTTACTTCAAGTTAGATAATGGACTTCTGGTTGGGAAGGTTTGCATCTCCTCCTAGTATTGTGTTTGGTGTAAAGCCAACATTAAAGTGTTTCTTGAACAACCTGTAGGTGTTCTTATTTTTCTATTTGTAACAAGGTCAGAACTTGATGATTGTTTATACCAAAGGCTGTGAAACTGATTCCCTCTTGCCCCTTGTTTAGTCCTTGCAAGGCAATTTTGAATGCTTGGATGTGGTAGTTTTTTCTCATTAAATTTTCACTTTATAGTATTTCTAGCCTCTAACTAGCCTACTAGCTTTGCTTAACCTGCTTTATATAACTGTATGTTAACATTAACACGCAAAGCTCATTTCTCATCTCTTCAGATCAGAAACAAGAGAAAGGAACCAGTTTACAAAAAGTGGCAAATGGTTTTCCCAAAAATGTGTCTTCAGATCCTTTGACATGTGATGTGCACTCAACCATAGCTATGTATGACTCCATTTTACAGGCATTTTCTCTAGTGTAAATCCAACAGAGAGTGAGCATTCCAGGCCACCCTGACCATGCCCGACTGTTAAGTTTTACATGGCTCAACTGTACACTGCATCCTCACTGAATCAGGACTGAAATCTCAGGGGATACCATGGATCATATGGATTGTTTGTTTTGTTTCATCTTTGTATTCAGGGACAGTGCTCAACTGTGAAACTGCAATATAGAATGATGTAAAACAACAACTTCACACTGTCACTTTGTGGAAGAGTTCAAAAGCAAGAACGTTGAGGGCAAGACCCCAATCTGATAGACTACAAGTCTTACATGGACACTAAATGGCTTGTGGCATGGATCCCTAAGCAGTCCTCGTGCAGCAGAGGCCCTGACATACATGAGTTGGTGGAAAATACCAAGTCCATTTTAAGATCAGATGACAAACACACGGCAGAAACCATCACCAGTGCCACTTTGCTTGAGCAGGTAGTTTTATTATTTGTATTTATCAAGTGATGTGGAAACTGGCTGGCCTTCATTTGGAAGTATAGGTTCACATCTGCCACTCTCTGTGTCAAAATATTTGGACCAAATTAGTTTCCTTCAGTACTTTACTTTCATCATGTGAAGAGTGTGCAATAGCCTATGCAGCTCTGATGTCTCATGTTCTATCAGCCACAGAGCTAGGAGGGTTTTCAGAAGACTGGAATGAATCAGTCTTCTGTGGTAGAATCATGAACTGTAAATAACATGACAGCATTTTATACTGAGTGTGGCAGGGGAGAAGGGGGGAGGTGTTAAAAATATGCACTAACTACTACAAAACGGAAGGAATGGAGGATGCCAAGGAAATTTTTATGGAAACCCACTAGAAGCAACTTTCTGTGACTGGCTCTCAGGATTAAAGCAAGACCTAGTACTAAAGAAAGCAAAGCAGAATATAGAAAATACATGCTTACATTAATGGAATGAATATTCAGAAGTTTCAGGCATTGCAGACTTCATCAAATAAATGTTTTGGTAGCTTAATGACCATTTGGATAGATTAATTGATTCATGCATGTTAAAAGTGATTTGCTGTGTCAGCTGGTTTTGGTTTGGGTTCTCATGGAAAATGCATCAAAGATAAAGTAAGATTTCCCAGTGCAGCCTGCAGGCAACAGAAGTGTCAACAAATTTGACAGAAACAGCTGGAAAAAAAAAAGTTCCTTATGAGAATTTCATTTAGCACACCGAGGGCTATTACAGTTCAGTGGCTTCTGCAGGAAGCAATGGACAGATTCCTTTTAAGCAATAGTGGACATGCCATAGGTTGGGGTGAGATAATTCCTGTGAAGCTTTGAGAGGAAAAGCAAAAACCACACAAACCAACCAACCAACCAACCAACAACAAAACAAAAAATTAGCCCGCTTGTTTTCCCAGGTGGGATTGCTTTTCCCACACCTTCTTGACAAATACCAGCAATTTTATAGCTTTTAAAATTATTCTTAAATATAACAGCACCACAACTAGCTTCCTCCTAGTTGGGCAAGAAACTATTTTAATGGAACAAGAGCCTGAAACCAAAAGTGATTTACATTTTTTTTTTCCTTTTAAAGGTGATGGCACCCGCCCAGCAAGTCATGTCATTGAGAGTCCATATGTTACCTGTCAGATGGCATCCTGGATTGCTGTACCTGGAGAGTTGTGGTGATCTGAGTACTATCACCACAGATGAAGACCACGTAGCACAGAGGAGGATCCAGAGAGCAGAAAATGAATGGCCTCACAGTCTTACTGGTGTTTTCAGGGAAAGTGTACTTTGAGCTGGTTACTGGTTATTCCTCACCAGAGGACTTTTGTCAGGAGTGCTCAGTAGAGCACTACTGCACAGGAAAATAATTTCTGACAAGTGGGTGGGTGTGTTGATAATCATAACTTTTTTTTTAATATCCTCATGCACAGACTCCAAAATGAAGGCTTGTTCTGCAAGTTAAAAAAAGCCTAGTAAGCAGATTGCAAGCTGACCTTTATTGGGCTCTCAGTTGCATCTCATCTGTTTGTGATACACTAGTACCCTATTGTGTCTCTGTGAAGTTTGGTGATGTGCAGTCCCTTTACCAGAGACTTCACAATTTCTTCAATCTAACATTTAAGCAAACAAGGTTAAATACTTAATTCCCTCATGTGGACAGTATTTGTATTTCATGTTATGAACAGCCTCTAAGTGGCTGAAGGCCCATGGTTAGCTCTCTTCTGAATCAACTGTGTGTGGTTTTGATTCTGTAGTTTCAAAGTACTCATGGAGTAGTGTGCCTATGAGGCACAGAAAATCCTATGAAGTCTCACCTGTAGAAATGCTCCTTTGGTAACATTTTCTGGTTGACTTCCAAATACCAAGATGTTTTCATAATCAGTCTCTTGTTATACAAATATTTTTAACCTTAACTTTTTTTTAACTTTCAGCCTTTAGCAGAGGCAGTTCCAGGATTTATTCTAAGGACAGACATATTATAATTCTACGTTTTATTTATTCAAATGGTATTAGGTCTTTAGTATAAACCATGCTGATGACATTTGAAGAAAAACATCGGTTTCAGAAATTACAGTAAATGTGAAGAATTTTTATCAAAGCCTCATTTATGAAAAAAGGTGTATTTAAAGTTTCTCAGTCAATGAAATAGTATTTCTGTCACATAAAGGCATCTTGAAAAAATTCATTGTTTTTACGATGCAAACATGGTCACATTTCACATGGTAAAAACTGGGATGTCACCTTAGATTAGGAATCAGCTTCATTTAGGAGCACTAGTGTCATGTATTACCTGAAAAGAGTACTGCTTTAAAAAGAAAATTAACTGCATTGGTTCACACCTGCAGACATATAGGATTACTCCAGACTAAATGGCAAAAGAGAAGTTCAGACACCTTTCAGCATTGGCAAGCCAGCCCTTAAGTCAGTATGAGCAAATTCTCAGCCTTGTCTGAGGTATTTTCATTTTGTATTTTATTGTTGCAAATCTTACAGATGTTAGCTCTGTTAAATAAAGGAATGTAGCACAGTAAATACATCACACAAAATAACTGGCCAGAAACCCCCCCACCCTTTCCCACCCAAAGCAAAAAACTCACTCTTCTTCTC
>NW_008674545.1:0-265 GCF_000695815.1 Acanthisitta chloris
ACAGGGGACAGAGGGACATACAGGGGACAGAGGGACAGGGGGACAGGGGACAGAGGGACAGACAGAGGGACAGAGGGACAGGGGACAGACAGGGGACAGAGGGACAGAGGGACAGGGGACAGAAGGACAGACAGGGGACAGAGGGACAGAGGGACAGACAGGGGACAGAGGGACAGGAGTTGACACTGAGCTCCCCAGCCCAGCCCTGGATGCTGCAGGATGGGGATGTGAGGGAAGAATGGATCCTGGTCCAAGGGATGGATCC
>NW_008674546.1:0-291 GCF_000695815.1 Acanthisitta chloris
GAAGAGACAGAACATACAGATGGGCTCATGAGCAAGAGGTAGACTTAACCTGGGAGATAGGGTCCATGGTTATCCATAGCTGTGAAGCATGCACTGCAATCAAGCAGGCCAAGTGGGTAAAGCCTCTGTGGTATGATGGATTGTGGTTGAAATATAAATATGGGGAGGCCTGGCAGATTGATTACATCACACTCCCACAAACCCATCAAGGCAAGTACTACATGCTTAAGATGGTAGAAGCAACCACTGGATGGTTGGAGACGTACCCTGTGCCTCATGCCACTGCCTAGA
>NW_008674547.1:0-2216 GCF_000695815.1 Acanthisitta chloris
ACGAGCAGAAAGTGCAAGTGAAGAGACATAAATGGTTTTGGCCAATTTGGGGAAGTTTAGGGCTGGGGAAAAGGAGTTTTGGGGAGGGGGAAACACAAACTTTAATGTTAAAAGGGCTAAAAGTTCTTAGTAAAGTGATTTTTTTTTTTTTGCTTTGAGCTCTGTCGCAGTCAAAGGAGGATTATCCTCCAATTCCACTCTATGTCTCATCTCTCTCCCCCCCAATATCTTTCCCCTCCTGGGCTGTAATTCTACACAGGAGAGTGGGAAAAATAAAAAAAAATTTAAAAATAAATAAAAAAAAAAGGCCCAAGTGGCCCAGGCTGGTGAGTTTCTGTCACTTGGTGGCAGCAGACAAAACACGTCAACAAACCCAGGCCCTAAATTAACCCTCCCAAGCTTAGCTTGGGGAAAAAACACAAAAATTTGGGGTGTCCTCACTTATCCCACAACTCCTTTTCCTCCCCATCCCTTTTAGTCCATATCCAGTTCGATTTTAGTGTGTTTTCAAGACGTTTCGTTGTGTCGTTATTAGGATTTTCTTATATTTTTTTTTTAAGTGGCATTTTTTTGCCCCAGGTTGGTTGTTTTTTTTCCTGCTTTTTTTTTCCCAGGTTGGTTTTTTTTCCTGCTTTTTTTTTTTTTTTTCCCCAGTCTTTTCTCCCCCCTCCTCTCCCATATCCACTCACCCCCTTTTCTTTGATTTTTTTTTTTTTTTCCTCTCCGCCTCCCATTGAAACTCGAGGTCTTTTAGTCTGGGGACAAAGACTTTTACAGCAAGGTGTGTCCCCATGCGACAAAGGCGACCCGAGCAGCCTGTCCCCTGCAGACTGTGTCCAGACACCACAATTTCGGAGAATTTGGCCCTTTTATTGTGTTTGTGTCTGGGGAGGAGGAGGAGGTGGAAAAGGAGGGGGGAAAAGAGACGGGGCCGTTTTTTTTTTTTTCCTCCTCCTCCTCAGCATCTTCCTCCCCCTCCAAGTCTTCCTCCCCTTCCTCCCTAAAAAAAAAATCATTTTTAAGTATTTCTTCCCTCATTTTTTCACTTTTCCTCCTCAATCTCCACATTTCACCCGTGGGGAAAGGCCTCGATATTTGAATTTTAAGAGGGTTTTTTTGAGTCCTGACCTCAAAAATTAACACTGAAAATTGATTTCCTTCCCCCTCCACCTTTTTCTCCTCTTTTTTTTTTTTTTTCCTCCTTTTCTTTCCCCCCTCCCGAGCGGGATTAACCCCTCAATAATAGTAACAAAATCTCCAACTGTCTCCTCCAAAAATTCAAACCCTTAATCCCTCGATCTTAAGCCTCATCTTTTCCCCAAGCGAATTTCCCCTTCTATGACTAATTTTTCAAATCTATTCCTCCCTCTATGACGAATTTTTTCATCCTCCTTCACCTATTTTCTTCCCTTCGTGCAAGTTCCGCGAATTTAAACCTCGGCGGAGAAAAAAAAAAACCAAAAAAAACCTCAATAAATCCCTTTGCAGCACAAAGCTCCGCGTGGAAAAACAACCTTAAAAATCTTATTTATTAGGGAAATAACCCCCCAAAACACTGCCCAGCATCGCAAATCCTTCCGACCTTCACCCCTGGCAATCAGCTCCGAGGGAAATATAGATATAAATATAGAAATATCAACGAGAATTTCTGTTGGCTTTGCTTAATTCGTTGCAAATTCCTTCGCACGAAAAAATCTCTTCTTTCTAATCATTTCTTTGTAGTTCCAGGTTGAGTTTTGGTTGAATTTTTTTTTTTTTTCAAGCTCTTTCCAGCACGGCGGATTTAAGAGAATAGAATATCCACATGTTCATGTTTTTTCTTTTTGAGTTCTTTGCCTTTAATTCGCGATAAACACCCACGCGGGGAGATCATATCGAACGGGTTATTAGATGTCCTCGCCCAAAAAAACATGCAAAACCTGATGTTGTACCATTATTTTTACACGTTCCTACTCGACACCTCGAAATCAAACCTCTAAAAATCAATTCAACAGCTTTTATTTGGGGGAGACAGCGAAATCGGTATTTATTTGTATTTTTTTTCCTCCCCACCCCCTTGCAGGTTTCTGGTTTGTTTTTTATTTTTCTCTTCTGATCTGCCGAGGCAAATCTGTTATTTCCTGCGAGTCCATGCCAAGAACACGTGGCGATTTGCTTATAAATTGATGTTACTGATAGAACAGCGATTCATTTTAGATGGGGATTTAAAATAAATA
>NW_008674547.1:2243-3699 GCF_000695815.1 Acanthisitta chloris
GAATTAAAAAAAATTAAAGAGAAGGAAATAAAACATAGCGGCGAATATAAATCATAGAAGTCACTCAGTTATTCCAACTCAACATCCTAAAAATATTTCTTAGCATGGCGAGTGTCTGAGGGAAATGACAACACGTCAAAGCAAAGGAGAAAATCGATATATTTAGAAGGAATTTTGGGGATTCCAGGCCTGGAAAAAGGAAGATTGGATTGGGAGGTGGTGAGAGCAGAGCTCGGGGAAGGGAGAGTAGACGGATTTGAGTCTGAAAACAATCCAAGATCCCATTTCTGTAATCATGTGGTTCCAATAAACACTCATTGTTTGCTCATAAAATGTCTTTACGACTCACTACGGCCAAACCTCCACACAACAGTATTTTCCCAGCGAACAAAACCAAGGCAAAAGTGTCTCTTTTCCTCCCTCTTTCTCCTCCCTCCTTCCCCGCAATTCCCATTCCCTTCGATTTCTTTTCCTGCTTGGAAAAGCCAAATCAATAGGGGAACTCGCCTTGTCTCAAAGGCAGAAATGGAATTCCAATATTCACAGGGAAAAAAAAAAAAACTCTGCTCTGGTTTTGTTCGGCCGATAATTCCCAGCGCGAGGATTCATCACATTTCTCCCAAGCAAAGGGTAAAGAACTTTGGGAATTAGCTTGGATTTTTTTTTTTCTCTTTTTTTTTTTTTTCCTCCCCTCCGCATCTTTTTCTTTTGGATTTCAACCGACCACACAACCATCAAGAAACCACCTCAAAACTTCAAGAACCTTTCGGAAAACGTTAAAAAAAAAATAAAAATAAGAGTATCCAGGGAGGCCATTTTCACTTGAAATCCACCACAAACCAACACCAACGTCAACAAAAAAAATAAAATAATAAAAAAAAAGCAGCAAGACAGAAAGCAAAGAGATCCCAACAACTTTTTTCTCCACACCAAATCTTCCCTCCACAGCCAACCCCGTTGGCCACACACAAGAAAAACCAAAAATCGCTTCTAATAAAGCAGAAAATCGCTTGGGCCATCCCTTCCCCAAGGGGATTTATTTCTTATCCTCCCTTATATTTCCAAATATTCAGTCCTCGACCTGCACCAGCCCCAAGTTCCTGAACTGGTTTCAGGTCTTAAAACTCGATGGTTTTCTCAAGACAGGGAAAGAAATTCAACCTGGAGGGGAAATGAAGTCATTGCATTGTGTCTATTATCTGTATTTCTTTTTATTATCTCTAAATTCTCTCTATCTTTGCCCGCAGTGTAATATCCAGATCAGGTTGGATGATGGATGGGGAGGTGGAGAGGAAGGTGCTGGGTAGGTAGACGTGGAGGTTACCAGGGGAAGGGTCATGTTTTAAATCTCCCCCCTCCCGTTCAACTTGAATTAAAAAAAGTTGCTGAAAGCAAAAAAAAAAAAAAAAAAAGACAGAGAAAAAAAAAGAGAGAGGAAAAAAGAGAGGAAAAAGAG
>NW_008674548.1:0-21750 GCF_000695815.1 Acanthisitta chloris
GGAGGTTGGATGCGGTTAGGTCGCGTTTAAACCTGCCGCTGTCACTGCTGGCTCCGACCCCGCCGAGTCAGCCACTCCAGGGCAGGCTGCCGACCCCACGTGGGTCTCAGCGTTCGCTGGGGAACGGAAAAAATGTCAGAAAATGGTCTTAATAATCCTTTGCTGCATTAACAGGCATTTTATAAGTATAAATTTCAGGGCAGTCATAGCTGTTAGGGAGAGCTTTTTGAACACACATGTTACAGAGATGCCCGGCTATCTTTCTTGCTTTTGGTGGTATTGTGCTTGACCCTGCGTGACTCGTCCGATGATAGCAAGTCAGTTCAACTGCTGTTTTTTCTGGTAGATGTTTCATGTAGTGTACGAGTCAGTTTGTTTTGTGAGTAACATATAAACATCCAGAAATGGGCGGAACTATCAGGATCGTTATCCTCCTAGTGAGCTTTTAGAAGATGGTCAAGCTAATGGGCAATATTAAGGGTTATTTAAGCATTTTCTGCTGATGACAGCTTATGTGTATATGTGTGTGTGTGTGTGTGTGTGTGTGTAGCAATTGCCAGTATATTTTATGAAGTTTTTTTCAATGCCCCTAATGTCACATAGAAATTGTGGTTTTGTTTTTGTTTTGTTTTGTTTTTGTTATTAGAGCTATTCTGCTAATTGAAAAGGAGACAGAAAATAGATGTCCACGCCTACAGACCCTGGCGCCATGCCTCATCCTGGTCCTTCTCCTGGACCAGGACCTTCACCTGGACCAATTCTAGGACCTAGCCCAGGACCAGGGCCATCTCCTGGCTCAGTTCACAGCATGATGGGGCCGAGTCCTGGTCCTCCCAGTGTCCCGCATCCAATGCCGACAATGGGGCCCACTGATTATCCACAGGAAGGCATGCACCAAATGCATAAGGTAATAGTCTGTTACAAGTGAACTTCTTTTTTCCTAGAATTCTCTTCACTGATGAAAAAAACCCTACTTAAACTACATTTAGACCTGCATATTTGTTATTACACATCATGTGTCACCTGCAAAACTTCAGCTACACTCCTACTTCTGTCTCTAGTTATTAAGATTTTGTATAGATCAGATTAAACACAGTTTCCTTGTTCTTAGTAGACTGCTTTGAACTATAGAGTTAGTAGTTTGCAAATCTTGATTTGTAAACTGAACTTTTCAGTAAGGTAAATTTACCAGGGAGAAAGAACGAATTATAGTGTTAAAGCCTTAAGGTAGACCATTCTAACCACTTTTTTTCCCTTCTTATTTCTTCTTGTCTGTTTGGACATACCGTGATTTTTTTTCTGGGGTACTTTTTAGTTTCACATTAAATTGTTCTTTTTTTAAAAACTAGTATTTCCGTGTCTTGAAGGATTTGTGCTTACAAATTTGTTTACTCTTCCATATTGATGAAAAATAAGGTTTAGGAGTTATTGCATAAAACATGTCAATAGTTGGACTTCCGTGGTTGGTGTTATACACCATGTATACGTGCATGTGTACTTCAACTATCATTAGTGTCTTTTACTTTGAGGAAATACTTGTGTGGAAATTCCTTTATGAGAACAGTCTCTATGTATTGTCATTTTTGTTTCGTTGTATTCCAGAGATTTGGAGCTTGGGATAATTTCAGTTTCACTGATGTTCTACTCAGAAATAAGTAGTAACATCTTATGCAGCCAAGATACTGAAAATATTTTGGTAGCTTGTTGATTCCACTTGGAGTTATGTGCACATAGAGAAAATAAACTTATAATAAAAGTAGTTTAAAAGTAATACGAACATATTTTATTCTTCATCATGAACTGGCCTACTTTTCATGTTGATATTGTCACATATGTATCAGTTTCATTCATTAAAACGATGTCCAGTCACTAGGGATATGGCTCTGCCATCTTTTACATGAAAAACTGTGTAGTTAGCATTTCTAGTAGCACCAAGACAGCTGAAGTGAAGGAGGCCATGATCTGGCTGCCCATTTGTACTGAGCTGTTGTAAAGTACATGCAGTAACTAGAAATTTTGTATTTGAATCTTGAAGCATGTGACTTAGCTATCAACCATATTAGACATTTGCAATTGACATTTCCTTGTTTGTAGGGTCAGTGACAGCCCAAGCTTCCAGATCTCGTGTCATCAAACTTCATAGCTAGAATTCCTATGCCCTTCACTTCTCTGATTTCTTTCTGTTTTTAAGAGATTCTGTTGCTGTAGAAGAAGAGGGTGGCACCAGGGATTTTTCATAGAATGGTTGAATGCTCCACACATTGTTCTTAACTGATATATCCTGTTATATCAGCCATTTAATCCTATGTTAGTATTAGAAACAAACCCAACAAATGTCATCCCACAGAGTTCTTTTAGAGATTTCAGAAAGCATCTCACAAAGTTCTGTGAGCCAGAGTAGAAATTCTCCCATTGAGGTGGCATTTAAATGTTTTGAAAAACACGCCATGAAGAGTTTGAATAGCTAATTCAAAGATGACCAGTCAGTGTAGTTACAGTAAATTACTTTCCCTTTTCTGTACCTTGATTTTGATAATGGGACAAAGGCTGTAATTTCGCAGGCCTTAGTTTCAGTAGCAACAGCCTCTTTGTCCACTAGGTTACCACTTCACAGGTTCCAGCTAGAAAATGGGTCTGTTGAGCTGATATAGATGAAAAAAAAATAGAAAAATTAAATCTTGGTTAATTTTTCAATCTAGATGAGGTTTTGTGTCTGTTTTTCTGTGCAGTCTCAGAAATAGTGTATTGTGATAACTGGTGAAAGAGTCTGTTTAAGAAATGCTGTGGGAAGGTGCCTCAACTATTTTGCAAATATTACTTAAGTGTTGTTCCATGTAATTAAAAAACTGGTCAGCCACCTGCAGTTTGGCCAGATGAACATTTTCTCTCTGTTTTGTGCTATGTAAAGCAGTTTGACTTTCAAGTCACGACATAACACTTTTTTTTTCCTAATGATATGCAGTAAAAGTGGGAGATTGCACGAAAAGTGTCCTGGTTGCACAATTGCTTGTGGGGTAACATCCCATGTGTGCAATGGGATGTGGTTCTTTTAAAATTCACAAAGTAGTGAAACACCTTTGTTACATGTTAGATGTCTGACTGGCTTATAAGCAATAATATAATGCATAGAAGTCTTTAAAAAATCCGAAGTATCAATACATAAGACACTGAAATTAATACTAATAAATCAAAATTCCTAAAGTATGTTTACATAACCATGTTAATATGAAACTTAAAGACTGTGTATTCACTTAGGAACTAGAAAAACATTCCTCAGGAAAATTTGCTATTGATTTACATAATGCAGTTTTGACAGAAACAATAAATTCACTCTCTCTCGCTAGTTTCTTAAGTAGTCTTTAGACTATCAATCACATTTCCAGGAAAATGCTTCCAGTTCCAAATTCTACTGAAGTGTATCCTGGATGCATAACAGCTACATTTAAGCAGAAGTACTTAAGAAGTCTGTCAGGGGTAGTGCTAAATGGACAAACCGTAACAGTCTCAGAGAGTCTCATGAGGGAAAAATACTTGGAAGATATTAAAAGAAAGCATTGTTACAGTGGTTGCCCTAATCTTACTTTTTCTTGGCATCCACATTCGAGCTCCTCTGGAGGCAGAACATGAGGTTACGTGGTTTTAATCTGAACTGTAGAGCTTTTGATATGGTCCCCTACAACATCTTTTTCTCTAAATTGGAGAGAGGTGGATTCAGTGAGCAGACTGGACTGCTCAGATGGATAAGAAAGTGGCTGGATGATCGCATCCAAAGGGTAGTGGTTAATGGCTCAAAAGTCCCAATGGACATCAGGGTCAAGTGGTGTCCCTCAGGGGTCTCTGCTGTGACCGGTGTTACTTAGTATGTGCATTAATGACAAAGGGACCGAGTGCAGCTTCAGCAGATTTGCAGATGACACCAAGCTGAGTGGTGCACTTGACACCCCTGGAGGACAGGATGCCATCCAGAGTAACCTGGACAAGCTCAAGAAGTGGGCCCATGGGAATCTCATGAGGTTCAAAAAGACCAAGTGCAAGGTGCTGCATCTGTGTTGGGGAAACTCCCCATAGCAATTCAGGCTGGGGGATGAACAGATAGAGAACAGCCCTGCTGAGAAGGTCTTGGGTGTGCTGGTGGATGAGAGGCTGGACAGGAGCCAGCAATGTGCACGGGCAGCCCAGAAAGCCAACAGTGTCCTGGGCTGCATCAAAAGCAGCATGGGCAGTAGGTCAAAGGGCAGAAGCACTGTGCTGTGCTCTGGTGAGACCCTATCTGGAGTACTGCATCCAGCTCTGGGGCCCTCAGCACAGGAAGGACATCGATCTGCTGGAGCGAGTTCAGAGGAGGCTGCTGAGATGATTAGATACTGAGCACCTCTCCTATGAGGAAAGGCTGAGAGAATTGGGATTGTTCAGCCTGGAGAAGAGAAGGCTTTGTGTTGACCTAGTTGCAGCCTTCCAGTACCTAAAGGGAGACTGCAAGAAAGATGAAGAGGGATATTTTGTAAGAGCATGTAGTGACAGGAGAAGGGGGAACGGCTTCAAACTGAACAAGAGTTTGAAAACTGCCCCGCTCTGGAAGTGGTCAAAGCCATTTCTATACTGTGAGGGTAGTGAGGCGCTGGAGCAGGTTGCTCAGAGAAGTTGTGTGTGCCCCATCCCTGAAAGATTAGGCCAGGCTGGATGAGGCTCTGAGCAACCTGGTCTACTGAAAGATGTCCCTGTCCACTGCAGGGGGGTTGGAATTAGATGTCCTTAGAGGTCCCTTCCAACCTCAGCCATGTTTCTGTGATAGAGCCTTCTGTACACTCTTATCCACCAGCCAGGCCACATGATTTTAACTGCTTAACTCTTAGCTATGACAACAGTATAGCTTTTCAACTTGCATGGTTCTCACATGGGGGGTGGATAGAGTGCTGTAGGCTCTTGGTTTATTTTCACTTCCATTTAATTGTAACTTGGTGCATAATCATTTGCAAATTTATAATGGGATGTACTGTAAGTGATTACTGACTGTGAAAGATTATGATGTCATGGGCAGTATTACTGTTTTTGGTGAGAGAAACAGTGAGAGAAAAAATTCTTTTCACAAAAGTTGTAGCTTTTACTAAATACATTAGTTGTTCATTTAAATGTGAACAGAGGGCAAACAGTTTCTCATTTCAGACATTGTCTAACGATCTGTGCACATTAGACATTCTTAGAATCGCAGAAGTCCTGTCATGGTCTGGGAAATAACACCTTTTTATCAACAGGCATGTTCCCTGTATTATTTTTGTTGTATGTGTTTACATTAGTGGAAGAAGGAAATATTGCTGTCAGCCTTGAAAAATCAACAGAGAGCTCATGCAAAATGGTGCTTTAGTGATTTGTAAGAGGTTAATGGAGTTGTTGGCCAATTTTCTACTGCAAAGACAGCCACAGTCATGTTGCAACCACATATCCATGGTGCATTCATTTATACTGTGTAGTGTGTGGCAGTTACATGAGAACACATTGCTGTTTGGTCTGTGTAATTTTGTTGGTTTCAAGAATGCATGGTCTAGAAGAAATCTAGTTTGATGCTTTATCTCAGTCTTTGATTTTAAGGCTGTTCTTTTGTTTTTTTAAGAAGGTGAGTTTAAACAAAAAAAAAGTCATCATAATCTGACAGTTTACCTGGAAATAGATCAAATTGTGATGCAATACTGTCTGTGACAAGACCTTAGTTACTAAATTCAGAGTAAAAGAGGTGTAGGCTAAATGTTCCTTATGCGTTAGATATTACGTAAGTCTGCCACGTCTGTAGGTGTGTGCTTGCATACAGTTGAAGTGCATCCCTCATTTTATTTTCTAGAAACACTATTTGTATATATGGCCTGTTCAGTGCTTGCCCTTACTTAGGAGGACCAGTCAAAATAGTAATGTCGGCTCAAAGTTGAATATATATCAACTTTGTGTTGCTATCTGTTCTGTCATATAAAAAGAATAAATTTAAGAAGTACCCTGAGCTGATGATAGTGGGACTTTATTGGTAGTATAGGTGACGTTTCATATCCCAACAATGCCATTGTGGAACACAGCTTTAATAATTTAATAATTTATTCGTAAGATACCTTCTGTAATTTTTAACCTGTTGCATAGATTTGAAGTTATCATGAATGCTGTAACTGTGCAGTGATTCAAAAAAGTTATGAAAAAATAACTGCTATTGAGTTCTTGTAATACACTGCTGTTCCCTATTTTTTGAGTCAGTAGAGGTGCTTTTAGATGAAATATATTCTTGGAAGTATCAGTCTCTGCATATATTAGCAAAACTGATCATTGAAACTAATTTTGGCTTCAGAGAAGTTTATGCCATCTTATCTTTTGTATCTTTGCTAGTAAAAAACGGATTAATGAGTTCTACCTTTCCTAGTCTGTTTGTAATGTATTTAATTTTCTTTCTTTTTCACAGCAGAATTTCTGTAAACATGCAGAAGCAATCTCCTTTCAGGCTAAATTTAGACTCTCTTCTATTAGATGTGAAGCAGTTAGTTTGCCATGGTTGTTTTTCTATTTTTGTGTTGTTTTTTTTTTTTTTTTTCAAATACTTACCTTACAAAAAACTCCTCTTTCAATCCATTTTTTCCATACAAGCATTCCTTCAATTGATGTGTTTTTGTATGGTCATGTCTTTACCTACCTGTTCCTGTTTGTTTGGTGTTTTGGGGTGGTTTTTTTTAAGTCTTCTTCATGAAAGACCACATACTTGTTTTTCTCTGCTGCTCTTTGTCAACACCAGCTCCTTTCCCCACCCTGTCTGTGCTGGTGCTTCTGATGGGTGCATGCTGTGTCCCACCTTAGTCCTGTCAGAGCTGCCTGCATTCACAGAATTTTCATGGTCACCACCCAGTAGTGCAGTGAAACCCTTGCTTGCAGTCACACCACAAACGTGTACAGCTAGTCTTCTCTTCTGGAAATCAGGTCAAATTTCCTGCACAGTGTGACCTTTTCTTGGTGGCCCTAAGGATTTAGTTCTTGACATGTACCATGACAAAATACGAATGGATCCAGTTTTACAGGTGTTTCAGTTTCTGTAGAGCTTGGTCAGGCAAAATGTGAACTGAGTATCCTCTTCTGCGTTGGTTATCTTTGTAAGTAGGGATGAAGAGAGAGGGAGGGATCTTCATGCCTCAGGAAAGGGCACTGGAATTTACTTGGTTAGCAAAGTGGAGCTGTTCATTATGTGTCAGTCATCTGTCTGTACTTTTGTATCCGTATCCCAAGTTCTAGTAAACAAAAATAGCTTCTTGAGTAGTGGGTATTTTTCTGATACAAGTTCTTTTCACAGATATTTTTGTACTGTCATGACAATATAAATATTGTCATGACAACTAAGTGATTTGATGAAACATGAAAAATCCATTTTAGCTTTCTATAAGTTTCCTTCTTTTAACCCATAGTTCTAATAAAAAATGATTCTGAAATGCAACAGCAACAGAATCTGTGTTTTTAAAGGTACTTTCAGTCAGATCTGATTATTGCAATGGAAAGTGGCAAATTTATATGAAGGGTTTAAAATGGAAATTTAGAATATTTGTCCTTTGTAGAAAGGATGATCTTTGTTCAGTTCTGCTTAAAATTGAGTAATGTGCAACAAATTACTCAAAAAGAAGAAATGTGACACTTTCTTGTCTGTGAGTTGATGTAGCTTCTTGCACACTGTTACTAACTCTATGTGTTTTCCACTGGAGTAAGTTATTTTAACTCTCTTTGTAAAAATAATTCTCAATAAGTAGGTGTGCATTTAGAGAAAACAGTCTGCAAGGTCTCCATTCACAGTAGGGTTTGCAAGAACAGTGTTTGGTGTGTATGTGTTACAGAGAAGGGCAGAGCTGCATATTTCTGTAGAGAGGTGCTAGGTAAGTGGTCCAGTCTGTGCCTTCCTAATACAAAGCCTTTCAGAGCTCTAAGTTTGAAGTTAATAACCTTAATCTCTTCCCTAGTTAGGGATCTGATGTAGTTTTTGGTTTCAGGTAAAACTTCATAGTTTTCATAAGATACCTTGTGTTGTTACTTTCTCGTTACTTTCACTTTCAGAGTCCTTCAGTTTCCATTGTGGAGCCTTTTTCAGTGCCCAGCATGTCTTGGGAATGTTTTTCTGACCCCAAACTGTCTTTCCTTTACACTCTAAAGAAGGCATTTAGACCTCTTTTGCATTCAAGTACCATGGGAGCTGTAGTTTTTGAGGTGACAGGAGCTGTAGGGAACACAGGTATTATTTTCCCTTCCTTGACTGCCTATCCTAGTTTTTTCCTGCAAGGAAGAGGTTACCTCCTGCAATGTCATCTTTGTTTTTGAAGTGAAACAGCATTTGGGACATTCCAGTAGAGCAGTGACTGAAAGGGCAAAGTTTGAGCTAAAAATAACTCAAGCCAAGCCACAGGCTGTACTTTCATAAGTTGGTGTGTGTTACACTGCTTTGTAATATGAGGTTAATACAGTTCATGTGTTTGTATTCAGACAGTTTGCCTCCCTGACATTGCCAAACAGTTCATAAGGAGAAAGAAAAGGCAAAAAGGAAACACAGGGGGCAAGCAGTCTAATAGTGTTCTGTGCTTACCCAGATGTGTGGTTCCAGGGTAAAGGTTCCCATTGTATTTATTCTGAATGACTGCTAGGAGAAGTTTTTAACTCTTCATGCATTTGTTTGGATTTTTCTAGTTGATTTATATACTATCTCTGTGTAAATACTTACTTTGTTTTCACAGTCGATTGATGGCTTGCACGAAAAAGGAATGGTTGAAGATGTTCACTGTGGCTCCATGAAGAGTATGCGACCACCTCACCCTGGAATGGGCCCACCACAGAGTCCAATGGACCAGCATAGCCAAGGTTTATCCATACTGTATATGTTGTATGATTTCAGAGCCCCTTTGTTCCACAAAGAGTCAGTAGCTCCATGTAACAGATCTCCAAATATTTCCCCTCAGATTTGTTTGGAAAGGCTGAACTGATACCACAGGGCAGGGCAAATAACTGAATCCCCTTGCTTTCTGGAGTGTCTGTCAGTCATATATTGGAAAAAAGCTAAGGTTCAGATCTGGCTGGGGCAAGTAATTGGAGTAAGTCTAGCACAGATTTCAGTTCACGTCTCTAAAAAAAAACCCCACTTACTTATTTCCTGTCTTATGTGGCTGTTGTAAATGTAAATGCATTAGAATATGATGTATTTTAATTCTTTGGTGAAGAAATTACAACAGAGAAGAACCCAAGCGAAACTGGAGATAGGTTTTTTATTATCTGCAGTGTTTGGTCAAGTGCTGATCAAAGTTCTTTCCGATGTTTTTTATGGCAGAAAATAGAAACACATTGCTTCGTGCCTTCTTTGTGTCTTTCTGTTTGCAGCCTAAAAGGTCACACATTCTATGAGCAGCTGGGTCTGTTGGAGATTTCACTGGTAACACCTACTAGTATTCATAAGTTCAGCAGAGAAGGCTTTGATTATTGCCTGATTAATTATATTACAGCAACACCTGATGAATACCAAACAAAATTAGGCTCTTGGTGTGACACACTGTAGAAATCTGTTAAGAGATGGTCCTTGTTTGTTGTATTTATGTGTTTGCTACATAGGATAATAGAAATGCTGGAAGGAAAAAACAGGTACAGATCAGCAAAGTGACAGCCTGAACTGCTTTGTGACTTTTCAGTGGGTTGTGATTGGAACATAAGCCTGTAATTTGTCAGCTAAATCCCAGTTTGGGACCTTGATCATTGGAAAGTAATGTTTTTCCATTGAACCTGTCAATATCAGTTCAGTAAAATAGGACTGACTTTGCAGAGATACATTCTTCATCACTTAAAACTTTCCCATTGATTTCAATGAGATGCAAACATGATCATCTGAGAGAAAAAATTTACTTGTGTTTGCATTCAGAGGATTTTGCTTGTCATGAAATGAACAGAGCACTTAGTTTGAAGGTGAAGATGGATCAAATTATGGGCTGAAAATACAAGTGCATAAGTTGCAAATGCTTCAAATACAAGTAGCTCTTGAGTTGTTTTCTTCTTTTTACTGCTGACTGAGATCAGACTTCCAGGTTACGTTGCTCTGCAAAAAACTGATGGTATTTGTAGCAGTTGTGTCAGGTGCAAGACTACAGATCTCTGCTCCCTTTTTGGTGCATTCTGGCAACTGTTACAAGGTAAACAGAGGAAACTGGAGTTCTGTTGTGGAGCAGGCTTTTCAAAGAAATGGTTGAAAAACACCCCACACGTTTATGTTTCAAATCCTTCTCTTGATATTATAGAGAAACTTTTTAGCTTTCTTTGCCTCTGTCTTCTTTTTTTCTTGTTCTTACACAACTGTCTTTTCTACAAAGTGTGGTGATGGCATTTGAGGCTGTTCTGATGCTTATTGAGGAAAGTCTCATCTATTAACCTTGTGTTTTATCCCCATTAGTGTACAGATCCAAGATAGAAAATAATGTTCTTAATGGCCTTCAATGTGGATGCTTCTGTGTGATTCCCCACAACATGAGAGTCATGTAGGACAGTTGTGTTTTTACAAGTTTTATGGAAATGGGCAATGTGGTAAAAGAGAGGGAGTTTACCCATATCCACACTCATTACAAGAGGACAGTAGGAGTTCTCTGAGAATCTATGTAAAGATGCTTGGTAACTCTTTTGATCTTGGCAAAATCTTTGATTGCATATGGTATGTTGTTAGAAACCAAGGCTTACTATAAGGTTTACTTCCTTGCAGATGTCTGATAGTTGAGCTTACAGTACACAGCTGTGTACAATTTTTAACAATTTGAATGCTGAATAGCAATGACACCTCATTAGTTCTGTGTCTTTTTTTTTTCATGTCTTACTGTTTGTGGGCCTCAAATTGAAGTAGATAAATATGCAGTAATTACTACTATTTTGGGATGTTTGGGGGAAAGTAGTTGAAGAAGTTCAAAGCCCTGGGAAATGGATCACCCTAAACTTCTTCCATTAGTTTCAAAGTTCAAGCAGTATGTCCATGTATCAGTTAAATACTGGTCTTGGTAAAATCAAAGAATGTTGTCTGTCTTTTAATTCCATATGACATTGTCTGTAATTCAGACTATTGAGAATAGTATTATGGAAAAATCACAGCATCTCAGAAACATAGTATGATTTGAGTTGGAAGAGGACCTTTAAAAGCCATGTAATCTAACCCCCTTGCAGTGAGCACGGGCATCTTCAACTAGATCAGGTTGTTCAGAGCCCTGTTCAAACTGACCTTGAATGTTTCCAGAGATGTGGCATCTACCACCTCTCTGGACAACCTGTGCCAGTGTTTCACCAACCTCATAATAAAAAATGTCTTCCTTATAACGAGTCTGAATCTACCATCTTCTGGTTTAAAACCGTTTCCCCTTGCCCAGTCACTACAGGTCCTATTAAAAACTCTCTTTTCATCTTTCTTACAAGCCTCCTTTAAGTATTGAAAGGCCACAGTAAGATTTCCCTGGAACCTTCACTTCTCTGGGCTGAGCAACCCTAACTCTCTTAGCCTGTCTTTGTAAGAGAGGTGTTACAGTCCTCTGATCATATTCATGTCTCTTCTGTGGTCCTGCTCTAACTGATCCATTTTTCCTGTGCTGAGGGCTCCAAAGCTGGATGCATTACTTCAGGTGGGGTCTCACTGGAGCACTGTAGAGGGGCAGAATCACCTCCTACAATCTGCTGCCCATGGGTCTTGTGATGCAGGCCAGGATGTTCTTGGCTTCCTGGGCTGCAAGCACACGTTGCTGGGCTGTGTCAAGCTTCATGTCCACCTGCCTGTACCCTAAGGCCTTTCTTGGCAGGGCTGCTCTTAATGCCTTCATCCCCCCAGCCTGTACTGGTACTGGGGTCTGCCTCTAGGCCTATGCAGAACCTTGCACTTGGCTGTATTGAAACTCACGAAATTCAGTAGTCCAACTTTTGGAGCTGCTCTAAGTTCATCTGAACTGCATAAAGTCAGCATTTAGTCTGAAAAATTATATATAACTATGATACAAATATAAATACATTGTTTTTATGTGCTAGTCAAACAGATTTACTATTATTTTTGTGGTGATTGTAAGGTAAATTGGTAATAAGGTAAATTGAATAAGGTAAATTAAAATGTGGATGGTTGTGATACAGTACTTTGTGCAGTGCAGTATTTGTGCAGTTGTCAGGAAAAAGGATCCTGGCCCATGTGTAGGGTTCCTCTATGCATCATTAAATCGAGTACCAGTAATGATAGACAAAACTTTTTCTGCCTGAGTTATTAAGGGTGTCTGATTTGTAACTGTATGGAGTTGTGACTTAAGAGAAAGATACCTCTAAGTAAAATTAATATAATTTACTTTAACTTTATTAAGATAGTTAAGTGACAGATTATAAACTTAACTATAACCAGAAGATGATCATCCAATTGCGTATGTGTCTAGTTATTCTTGTAGAAGTCTGCTTTGGTTCAGTGCTGTTTAATGTATTTGTGATCCAGAAAAAAGTTTAAAATAAACACTGGTAGAATTTGCAGATTAGCACAGAGGTTTAGGAATAATTAAGGAACAAGTTGGTTACAAAGGCTAATCGGAATGTCAGGAGAATGTACTTCTGTCTCTGGCATAGATTTTATCACAGCTGGCAGCATTGGAGTTTACTGTGTAGTGGTGTAAACTGTGTCATACAAAGCAGAAAAGATGAAAAGAGATTTGGTTATTCTGGCAGGCTTAAAAATGTGTTGACATGTACAGTGTTTTGAGCCATGAGAAGGAGTATACTTAATACCTGCATACAGAAGCAGGGGCATATCAATTGAGGAGTTGTATCATCTTTTTAAATGAATTAGCTGAGGGCTGTATCCTAGTATTGTATTCCATTCTAGTATTTGCAGTTCAGAAAGATGTTGAGAAAGGTTTAAGGTAGCATTAAATATTTGAAGCATCTTTTTGTATGAGGAGAAGCTGAGTGAGCTGAAACTTCATAGTCTGAAAAAGAGAAGGGTTGGAAATACCTGATGGGACAGAGTGATGAAGATGGAGCCAGAATCTTCGCAGTGAGTGTCAGTGACAGAAGATGAGACAGTTGGTACAAACTGAACACATGAAATTCAATTGGGACATAAAGAAACATGTTTTTACTGTAAACGTGTCCGAACAACACAGTAGGTTGTCCAGAGAGCTTGTCTAGTTGCTTAATGAAGATAATTAGCCTTTGGACAAAGATTACCCAAGTATCTGTGTAGTCTTCATAAAATACTGGTGTTCCTTGAGATCTGAGGGGAATAGCTGCGATAAATACATAGGCCATAGTCTTTCTGTATGCAGTTTACAGTTGGAAGTGATCACAAAATGAGATTTCATGTAAATGTTGAATGTTCCAATAGTGGTCTTTCTACTAATTTTTTTGAAGACATACGTCTGACAGAAGACTGTCTCTAAGTACAAAAGCAAAAGTTTTTGATCTGTTCTTGACAAGTTTATAAAGAGCAATAGTTATTTTTTTTTATATAAAGTTTGTTCCTAAAATGTGGATGATAAATTAGAAATAAACTGCCAAACGGCACATGTAGTTGTAGATACCTAAATCAAGTATGCAGTTGTGAATGTACAAGAAGAAACTGATACAGAATTTTGGCAGCAATGATTCTTATAGTCTATGTTAAGAAATATTTAACTGACCCTTTTTTGAGGTGAGATGAATGATTGGCAAATCAGAAACGTTTCAACACTAAAGCAACAAGAACTTTGTCATTTTGCTTAAGTGTCTGTTCGCTGTTTGAATAGCAATTGCTATTCTGAGATTTTTGTATTTTTTAGCAACAATTACTAAGTTCCAGCATAGAACTTTATTACTTTTATTCTGGATTTATTATTTTTTTGGTGCTCAGCGAAATGCTAATGATGCAGAAAGAATGTGTTACTAGCTCAGACAGATTGTCACATTTTTATTGCTGACTGCCATAGGATGATTTTCAGAAGTCTGACAGTAATTTATGGGGAAAACCACTATGAATTGGTATCTTTCTCCTCAACAGTTACTCAACAGGAACTCAACAGTTCCTCTCTGAAATCGCCCCAGCATTTTCCTTTCAAATAGTGTACCAATTTACCAGGGTCCTGTAGTTGCTTAGGGGTGAAATCCCAAACCATCAGAGGAGAGAAGTACTCCAAATACTGGGCCATATCCTCCCACCTTCGATGCCACTCATGATTATCCACCCTTGGGGTAGTTCTCTGAATGACCCTCCTAAAAGTGTTTTTTGCAACTCTAAACATGGTTCAGACTACATTGAGGAGACCTGGCAGACGTAGCACCACGGTCACACTTACCTTAACATCCAAAGGAAGTTCAAAATTCTTAAGAGCTGTTGTAACAAACCTGAAGGAGGAAAAGTGGGTAAAAAGCTGAGGAAAATCATCCTCCCCAGTTCTTCCCACTGACTGGGTACGATATCAGTGATTTCCCACAGGGGGCGCCCTGAGTGCAGGAGACCAACACTGAATACACAGACAAAATGACCCTCATTGTGCTTGATGTTATCCTGTCATATGCTGATATTACACGGTACAGCAGCAAAACAATCCTGATCCTCCTCCCTGCTTTGAAATAAAACATCACAAGGAGCCCATAGTGCATACACGGGAGTACATACAGGGTGAGGAACCACAGTCATTGAGCAGACAATGCAGCATTGTGATTGGTGGCCCTGGACCTGGTACAGCAAATGCCTATTGCAAATTCGTTTCCAAACCACTCTCATCAAATGCTCTTAACCCTTCGAGTCTCACGTTGGGTGCCAAATGATGCTGTCATGGTTTAGGAGTGGTATTCCCTGATTTAGAGTTCCCACTGAAACCCCCCTGACTATGCGTCTCTTGCTCCCTCCCTCCCTCCCAGTGGGATGAAGGGAATTGGAGGAACAAGAGGTCAAGATCAGGGGTTGATATAAGAATAATTTACTAAGAAACAGCAATGAAGTAAGAAAATGAACAATAACCACTGAATTACTGACAGAGTGTACCAGGCAGATGAACTACTCACACATGATCACTTCCCACGTGGAACCCGGCGCCCCCCATCCACACACACTGACCTTGCCCACCTGAACTGGTGCCAGAACAAAGGGTACCCCCTGCCCCTTCTGTCCCCTCTGCGTGGTGTGAGGTGGTATGGAATAACCCCAGGGTCCTAATGTGCCCTTCTTGGCTGCTGCAAAAGTTAACCTTGCCCTGGCCAGAAAACAGAACCAGGGCAAGGGCCTGTAGAAGTGAATGGGTATTCCTTAATGTGTAGATCAAAAAGCTTCTCTGAAGTTCTAGTGAAACAGTACCTCATGCTTCTATATTGTATTTAATGCTTTAGTTTGTCTTACTCCTAATGTGAGGGTAGTCATTATCTTAAGGAATTACTGGACTAAATAATTATTGTTCTTCTCAAAGAATAGGTCCTGAGGCTATCTTGATATCCCAGGGAACTTCAAATTGCACTTTTGTCCTTCTGTCTTCACTTGATAGATACATTTTTGTACTCAATGTACTGTTAAAGAAATTTGATGGAATTTAAATTTGACTAGCCAGATAGGTAAGTTTGTGATTCTTTTACTTGTTCTAGGTTATATGTCTCCACACCCATCTCCACTGGGAGCACAAGAGCACGTGTCCAGTCCAATGTCTGGAGGAGGTCCAACACCACCCCAGATGACTCCCAGTCAGCCAGGACCTATTATACCAGGAGATCCACAAGTTATGAATCAGCCTAACAGAGGACCTTCCCCTTTCAGCCCTGTACAGCTGCATCAGCTGCGGGCTCAGATTCTGGCATACAAAATGTTAGCTAGAGGTCAGCCTTTACCAGAAAACCTCCAGCTTGCTGTTCAAGGCAAGAGGACCCTGCCTGGCATTCAACAGCAGCAGCCTCCCAGTGCCTTCAACAGACAGTCTGGTAAGTGAATCCTTGGTAAGGGTCATTGCTCAGGTAATTCTAGAAGTTCTGTCTGTAGTAGATTAAGAAATGAGTGCTGTGCTGGGCTATAATTTGGGACTGTATGCTGTCATCAAAGTGAACAAACAGCATGGCCTTTGGTTTTAAGCTTGAGCAAGTGCATAAAATGTACCTTTTATTAACAGGATATTCTCAAAATTAAAATAAAATTTATTTCACTGTGCAATGCTGTGTCTGTCCTGATGATGCTTGACAGGTTTAGAATCATACTTTATTGATAGCAATTTTACTGTTTTTCTTAGAGTGGATTTTTCAGTCTCTTGTCACTATGCAGAGAAGTAGATAAATAATCTGGAGTGAGTCAACTGTTTAGTTTGTTCAAAGTAAAACTATGTATAGTGTGGTATCAAGTGAAAAACATAAGGAAGAGAAAATACTTTTTTCCTAATGGTAATAGATGTTACGGTGTGGTAAGCAAGCACATTTTTGTCCAAAGAAAACTGTGTTATAGTAAACACACTGCACCTTTAGTTTCTGAACACTTCTATTACTGAGTTTGCATTAGAAACTGAGGGTTAAGATGGTACTATTTTCTTTTAAGTAGCGGTTTTAATAATTTAATTGTTTATTTTGGTGGATATGGCTTTGCTACCAAGTAAGTTGGATTTTTTTTCAGGAAACATAATATGCTTCATTACATTTATTTTTTCTGCAACAAAATCTACTTGAAACCTTATTTAATGAAGAAAAATAGTACTTGCCTGAACACCTAGCATGCTAGAAAGCAGAATGATTTTTGAATACTTGGAAATGCTTTGTGTCTTAATAATATTTTTTCTTCTATCAAATTGCAGGTATTGGGTTACATGCAATGAGTGGTGCTGCAGCTGGACCAGGGCCTGCACCGGGGATGCCTGGACATACAACTGCCATTACCCCAAAAACTTGGACTGAAGGTATAGTGGCGAAAAGATGCTGGGTAAATTAAAAAAGGAAGGGTAAAGAGGTATGCAGAAGAATATTGTAACCTTTACTGTGTGCCTAAGATTTCAGTCAGGGAGAGTCTAGCTATTTATTCATCTGTGAATGACCCCCATGAGATTGCTGCAGTTTTTAGGCAGCCTGAACATGAAGCACCTTTTTGCAATCAGAGTGGAATATGTAAGCTACCTGAAGGACACTCATAAAACCAACTTAATAAATTATGTTCTAAGCATGCTTAATTGCAGCAAGCTTGTCTTTCAGCTGTAGTCTTTGCTACTGTAAACAAAAGTCTTCAGATCATGGTAGAATTAGGCTGCCTTTTATTTTTTGAAATTTGTTTGTTTGTGTGTTTGTTTGATTTGAAATCGCATTGTTTTGAACAATCAGTGTAGTCCCTGAGATCAAATGAGCACTGTAACTTTTCCCCCTGGGTGATAATCAGGTTTTGAACCAAATCATTCAGATTTGGGTTTATAGGCTGATTTTATTGTTTGAAAGTAGAGTGAAAGAAGTATTACATTTAAAAGAATTAGACACCCCTAGGAATATATATTGTTTGAGGTTCTGGAGGTACTTTAGAGACATTTAAAAATAAGTGTGTGCAGACTTAAGAATCATACAGGCTACTCATACAGTAGAAAGGCTATGTATGCTTGTGGATAAATCTAGGGATAGTGATGACTTCATGATAGTTAACATAATAACAAATTCTTGTTGTTAGTCAGCTACTTACAACAACATAAAACCAAAATGAAATACTAGTATGTAATCAGAAGTAAAATTGCTTTTCTTGGAGCAATGAATATTTACAATTTTAGTAGAATAGTATAAAAGCTGTCAGTGTTTCTTAAGAGTTTGTCTTACGATTTTAGCAGGCACAGGGCCTTCTAGCTCAGATACTGCTGCCAGAAAATGCTGGCAGGTACACAGCTGCTAGATGAATAGTTTGGTCTAAATAATCCAGTACGCCACAATAATATATCTGTCCTGCAAGGTAACTACAAGTTGCTTACTGTTTGTCTTTTTTCATTACTGTTAGTTTTTTTGTAAGGAGGATTTTGTTTGTCCTGTTTGAAAGTTTTATTTGATGTGTTTTTAAAGATTGTGGTTATGTCTTCAAATTTATTTGCCATTCAGATTGTGCTCCATCACAATTGCGCAGTCATTCAACTTGCATGATTCCCTGAAAGCTGAGACTGCACAGAGGCTTTTGGTGGGCTTGCTTTTTTCCTTACTTTTTATAATCTGAAATGCAGTGTTGCTAAAAACAGAATCTACAGCTTGTGCTCAAGTTCCTTTTCTGAAGTTTGATGCAGATGTGTGAAGGACAAATGGTGATCTCTGAAGAAATCTTTTTATGTTGATTTCAGGATGTTGGGTTTGAACTAAGGTTGATTACAAAGTTCCAGGGGTACTTTGTACTTTCTTCCCTTAGCATTGAGTTACTATGACTCCTCAGACAATTAAGTGACATCTTTATTCTTGCAGTGGGTGTTAGTGAATTTGTGAATGTCTGAATGCAGAGATAGCTTGTTATAATGTCGTACTGAAATCTATGACCCTTAGTGTCTATAAATGACAGTTACTGTTTTCATGTTAACTGAGGTGTTGTTTTTCAAGGTAATTAGAATAGTTGAATTCCTGGAATTTGAAATAAATATGATTAATAGGAGACCATAATGAGACAAAAGCTGTTTATATCTCGTAGGTACTTCTTAGTACAATTGTAGAAAATTTCATATGTCTATGAAGTTCTGATAGAGCTCTAAAATCAGACCTGCTTCTGCTTGATGTTGGGTAGTTATTATAGATGCTTTCTTCTGTGTGGTGCAGAGATAGTGAACAGATGTCATTGGTCGTAAAGTTTCAAGTCTTTTTTGTTTGGACCACTTCTGCCATGTATGGTATACCTGCAATTTAGTATGTCTGTTTTAACACCAGAGTGTAGCCTGTCTTGATGTGCTTTTTCTGGTGATTTTTAAGGTTTAACCCCAGCTAGCTGCGAAGCCCCACGCAGCCTCTCACACACTTCCCCACCAACGGGATAGGAGAGAGAATCAGAAGGGTAAAACCTAGGAAAGCTCAGGGGTTGAGATAAAGATAGTTAAATAGAGAAAGCAAAAGCCACACACACAGGCAAAGCAAACAAGGAATTAGCTTCCCATGGACAAGAGGTGTTCAGCCATCTCCAGGAGAGCAGGCCCCATCTGCTCAGCAATAGCAAAAACATCTCTGCATTATCAACTCTGTGTTCTGCACAAAACCCTGATATAGCCCCATACTAGCCACTGTGAAGAACGTTAATGCTACTTCAGCCTTACCTTCATGTCAGGTCTTCAGAAACCATCTTGGTTTTCTCCCTGCTTTCCATATTTTTCATGTTATGAATTAGTGTTGTTTGTGTTTCAGGCCAAGCCCCAGATATGAGTGTCTCCAATGCACAGCAAAAGCTTCCAGCACCAGCCCCTAGTGGGAGGCCTTCTCCTGCCCCTCCTGCTGCCCAGCCTGCTGCCACCATGCCTGGGCCCTCTGTACCACAGCCACCACCTGGACAACCTTCACCCATTGTCCAGCTGCAGCAAAAGCAGAATCGCATCAGCCCTATCCAGAAGCCACAAGGATTGGATCCTGTTGAAATACTCCAAGAACGTGAATATAGGTAAAAGCAAATAACAAGATTCCAATGCATGTGCAGATTCTTGTTTTTCACTTCCTCAACTGAAACTCCTTGCAATCGACTACTGTAGTGCCAACAGTGTATGCTGAGTTTTCAGAGGGAGGCCATGTCAAAGAGAAGTTCAGAAACCTTAAACCAAACAAGGATTTAATTCTACACAAGTTATGAACTGGTAAAGCATGCTGGCAGTATCATTGCAAACCAGTAAACTTAAAAACAGGCTCAAGGGCTCTGCTGGGTTAGTGTATTATTTGGATACTCCAAACACTGAAAGGTAGGAAATCGAAATGCTTCTAGAGAAGTGCATTTTTTGCAGAAGGTTTCCACTATTGTAAACTAAAGGGAACGTAGAAGAGGACAGTGAGGGTCAAAAGGTTGATGAGTTAGTGGCCACAGCTAAACCAAATTTTATTAGTGCTGATGGGGTTGGCTGGACAACCAAAGAGTAGAGAGAATAGTAAGAATATCATAGCAAGAGGTTTACCAGGTTGACCAGGAAGGATGTTCTTTAAAAATTGCCTCCTGAGTGCTCAAATTAGATAATGAAATTTATTTGTTACAAAGCATAGAGGATGACATTTCTTTTGGTGTTAAAAAGAGAGGTCTTTGCTCTTCACATCAGTGAGCCCTGTTAAACAACTGATCTTGAGAATCTGCTGGGCAGAAGGATTTTGACCTGCATCTAAAATATGTTTCTGGTCATTATCAGTCAGAGGAAAGTAACTGCACTTAATGTATTTACTTGATTTGGAATGATGATGCATCTTCCAGTTACTAGAACAACGAGTTTGTAGGGGAAGGTAGCCAAGAGGGGTGGTAATCTCACGGAAGACTGGTTTAGTGACTTTTGCTTTATGAAGGTGCAACACCATGTAGTGTTTTAGGATGTTGTGCTGTGTCCAGAATTCAGGCCTCAATTCCAGAAAAGCTCTTTACATTTTGCATCAGATAATGCTTAAGTAATTTATCAGCATGTTGTCATTTTGTCAGTCTTGCCCTTGAACCCTAGGTCTGAATGACCGCAACTGTTTCAGCATGATCAATCATTATGTTCTAAGATCTTTTTGAGAAATCTTATAGAACACACCATTATGTGGTTTCACAGTTTCTCTGGCTGAAGAAGTATACCACCAACGTCAGCCAAGAATCATATGACCAGTATGATGTAACCTTTTCTGCATCACTTAACCTCAAATTGTTACTCCTCCTAGCTTTCCAGCCTTGCTCTGTTGCACTGTGGTGCATACTACCATTCTGTGGTAGTTATGTATAAGTGGAGGAAAGTGAGAAGTGGCAGAAAATAATGGTGATGCGTTTACTGATGCGGGATAACCAGTTGCAGATACAGCATGTCTGTTGGGTTCTAAATACACTGCCCTTCTTGGCAGAGTAAGTGAGATGAAAGTTTGATAAGGATTTTGCAGCAGAAGGGGTTTATATTTTTAATTTTTATGCTGGCACACAGATAAAGATCTAAGCTTTTAAAATGTTGAACATTACTGGGATTTGTTTTTGCTTTGAATACCAGTGTACATAGAACTCTTGAAATCTTGTCATTATTTAAAACTCTGTAAGTAGCATCAGACAAGAGCTTTGAAAAAAAGGAATTTAATAGCTTTGTGCTTTGAATGGTGCTAGATTTAGCTTTAATATAGGCAAGTTTAATACAGAAACATGATGTATTCACAATTTCTTAATAAAAAGGGAGAAGAAAAAAGCCAGTATAAACATTTGTATCCTGAAACCAATGAGGTTAGTGAAAACTGTATGAAGTGGTTGGCTCTTGAGATCTCTCAGTAGCTGACTTACATTAAGGGGGCACTGTACTTTGAAGTACTTAGAAAATGGTTTAAATTACATATTTCCATGAAAAGACAGAATTATCACAGGAGTATTTTAGAGATTTGTATTTCAAACATGTAGATAGACCCAAAAGGTAAAAATTTTGTAAAACTGCCTTATTATGGGAAACTGTGAATCAGATAAATGTGGGATTTCTTGAAAGTTGAAGATCAGATTTACTCAGTGTCCATATAGGTTCTGGCTGGGATAAGGAGTTAAATTTCTTCATAATAGCTTGTATGGGCCTCTGTTTTGGATTTGTACTGAAAATCATGTTTTAGTTACTACTGAGCAGTGAATCATAAAATAAACCTCAAAGATCATCGAGTCCAACC
>NW_008674549.1:0-2673 GCF_000695815.1 Acanthisitta chloris
CCCGCCGGGCGGGCTGCCTATCCCCGCGGCACAGCTCCCAGCACGCTAGCAGATTGCACTCGGGACAGATGCTTATAAATATATATTCACACCGAGTGGCTTTTGCACGGCAGAACTAAAACACCGGTTGCTAATTGTTGCGATTATATCGGTGCGGTGGATGGGGTTGTGTACAGCCAAGCTTAAAACTAGTCATCCACGCTGGATTGGCTGGGGTTAGTTTTATTCTTTGAGAAACAGCATGACACACTAAGTAATCATTAAAACAAAGCATCTAATTGAAGTCTAAGAGTAGTGCAGAAGAGCAACCAGGAATAGCGGCTGGCCAAAAAAAAAGGACATCCTGCATTTCAAAAGGTCTCTTGTGATGAGCTGGATAGGGAACACACTAAGGGAAAAATCAGAGGGATAAAGGGGCACAAGTGTTTTTAAAAGGCACTATATGGATGCATACCTAAAGAACAATTCAAGGCATGGTCAGAGCAGAAGTCTTAGCTCCATGGAATGCACCTGATTTCACCCAAACCATCTCTCAATTTCCCCAACTTCACCCCAAGCGCACACATCTATCCCCTCACACAGGCAAGAGGCCCAGGAGAAAACCACCAGGGCAGGGAGAGCTACTAGAGCTTAAACAGCTCATTATATCCATTGCCATTCTGCAGCAGCAACAATAGAGCACGCGAAGAGTCATCTCTTCCTGGCACCGGATTTTCTCCAGCAAGCAAAACAGGTTGCTCCTTAGCAACTCAGCCTGCGTTCTCCTTCCTGGTCAGCTGGCGCAGGTCGCTGAGCCCTGTGAAGCCTCCACCCAGCAGCTGAGCTCAGTTTTTCCATGAGCTGACAGCCCAGTACAAGGAATCTGGTTTCTCAGGCTGGCAGAGCACACGCTACCATGCTGCTGACAATATTTTAGCTAATTTGGAAGCAGTGGCACTGTTTTACATTTGGGAGCAATACTTCAGCTGGATTCAGTGGCAATCCCTGGCGCCAAGCCACATTCCATGGTCCCTGGAAAGGCCAGGCATGCTTCCTGGGAAGCATGGGATAAGGGATGTCTAACTTACACTGGTACTGGAAGAAACCCTGCTTAAGTCAGAAAAAGCTTTGAACTTGTAAAACAGACTGGGTTTCTGTAAGTCACAGAATCACAGAATGGTTTGGGTTGCAAAGGACCTAAAGAACCATCACATTCCAACCCCCTGCCATGAGCAGGGACACACCTTCCCCCAGCCCAGGTTGCTCCAAGCCCCATCCAGCCTGACCTTGAACACTTCCAGGGATGGGGTAGCCACAGCTGCTCTGAACAACCTGTGCCAGTGCCTCACCATCCTTACAGGGAAGAATTTCTTCCTAATATTCAATCTAACCCTACCCTCTGTGTGAAGCCATTCCCACTCGTCCTGTCACTCCGGGCCCTTGTAAAAAGTCTCCATCATTCCTATAAGCCTCCTTTAAGTACTGACAGGCTGCAGTAAGATCTCCAAAGTCATATATTTCATTAAACTCAAAAATCATCTGTTGAGTCTACAAGTTATTTTTCCCTTCATTACCAGGTAAAGGGCACAACTTTGCTTAAACAACATAAATTTGATCTGTCTTAAATCCCCTTCAATATGTGTATAAAAATGAAGAAACCGATAGATATAAAAATCATATATGTTCCTGTGAAGCACCTGTAATTTAAATCTACATTCAACAGACACTCATTTCATACCCATGTATGGTTTATACTGAATTCAGGAATTAGGCCTATGTAACACCATTGGGAAACACTCTCCTTTCCAGGTGGTATAACCTTCAGCCCTAAGCCTGCTATTTCAGGCTGAGAGAGAGTTCTCAGTTTGCTGCACTTCCTTATCCTCCATCAGGAAGAGCGATGACCAACAGAAATCTGCAGTGCCTGAAGGAAGGCTCTAGCCTGCCCTGCACTGGTGGTTCCTGTCCCAGCTGGCTGGCTGGCTTGTCTGGAGATGCTTTCTGGGTGCTGCAACATCACCGCTCTGCCCTGCCATGCTGAGCAGGTCGATCTGTTATGAACAGCCCTAATTCCCAGAGACTGCTCACCATTTAGTTTTGGTGCAATAAACGGTATTATTTTGGGATTCCTGCAATGTTTAATACTACGCTGTGAAGAAGGCACTTCTAGACTACAGCAGCTCACCCCAAGGTAGCTGGGACCAGACACACCAGAGGAATACATATTGGCTTATAGGTACAAGTTTTAACAGAGAAGGAAAGGAATGGAGAGTGATGTTAACTGTGTAAATCTGAAGTATCATCACAATTCAGCGTGACTAAGTATGAATAGTCTCATCTTAACTTAAAACAGTGCCCTTTGGGCTGAAGTGGAGTTAACTTTCTTCACAGTGGCTAGTGTGGGGCTATGTTCAGGATTTGTGCTGAACATAGAGTTGATAATGCAGAGACATTTTTGTTATTGCTGAGCAGAGTTTATACAGAACCAAGGCCTTTACTGGTTTCCATAATGCCATGCTGGCAAGGAAGTTGGGAGTGCATGGGAGATTGGGAGGAGACACAGCTGGGACAGGTGACCCAAACTGACCAAAGGGATATTCCATACCATAGGACATCATGCTCAGTATATAAAGTGGGAGGAAGAAGGAGGCAGGGGGCACATCTGGAGTGATGGTGTTTGTCTTCCCAAGGAAC
>NW_008674549.1:2753-12275 GCF_000695815.1 Acanthisitta chloris
TCTTGTTTTGCTTTGCTTGTGTGTGCAGCTTTTGCTTTCTCTATTAAACTGTCTTTGTCTCAACCCATGGGCTTTTCTAGATTTTACCCTTCTGATTCACTCCCCCATCCACTGGTGGGGAGTGTGTGAGTGGCTGTGTGGTTCCTGGTTGCTGGCTGGGGTTAAACTGTAACATTCCTTTTTGGTGCCCAACGTGGGGCATGGGTTTGAGATAACGACAGATTTGACTGGGATGTGCTAGATTGAATTTATAGCTGTCAGTGATGTTTAGCTAGTAATGAGCAGGCTCCCGTGCTTGCCATGGGGTTTGCTTTTAGCTTTTCTGACTGCATATTAGAGTCTAGTGCTTGTTAGTTGCTGCTTTTTGCTTTCACTGCTTGCTGTATTGCTTATCACCTTACTGTACTGTGCCTGGGAACACTTTGATAACGGCCATGGGGATGTGCCTGGGTTAGCAGAGGGCCAGGGCATTGCTGCTGTTTCTGTGCTGCTGTACTGGACAGGCTGGAACTCCAGTCTAAGCTGGAGTTGAAGGGACTGTGACCTGCTGATGAGCCCATGAAGTAGAGACCCACCTGCAGCCTGTGGACCTGCAGCCCATGGAAGACCCCCCACACCAGAGCAGGTGGATTCCTGAAGAAAGAAGTGACCCATGAGATACCTGTGCTGGAGCAGGTTTGCAGGATTTGTGACCTCACGGGGGACTAATGCTGGAGAAGTTTGTGAAGAACTGCAGCCTGTGGGAAGGACCCACACTGGAAGATTTCAAGCAGGACTGTCTCCCATGGGTGGGACCCCACGTTGGAGCAGGGGAAGGAAAGACTCCCTTACAGCCCGTGGTGAAATCCATGGTGAAGCAGCTGTCCCCCTGCAGCCCATGGAAGGACTATGATGTGATCTATACTGATGATAGACTCAAGCAGGAACCCCTTGTTGCTAGTCAGCCTGGGAACAAGGGGAGGGGTTCATTGCAATGTTACACCAGAGCACCTGGCCCAAAAGGACCAGGGGTGGAGATTGTAATGGATGTGCAGCCATGATTTGAGTTATATGTTACAGGAATTACTACAGCAGGAACCATCTGAACCAATGGAAGAGAAGCCTGACAAGAAGCAGTGCAGGTGCAGCAATGACCTGACCTGAGCTGACTTTGGTGCCCAGTAACTCCAAGCAACACATCACTTCTCTTGTCCAGAGTCACCACCAGAATATATGGAGCCCAAAGTCATGGACTAGATGAATTCAGCCGACATTTTATGGACATTTTGCAGGGATGGTCCACAGACTAAGGGAATAATATCTGTGTATTACATCAAAGAATGTGAACAGGGTTGGTGGTTAATGAAGATGTATTGAATAGTGTGGGACCTGAGCATGGTATGGAATAAGGGGTGGAATGTGCTGGTTTGGGCTGAAGTGGAGTTAACTTTCCTCACAGTGGCTAGTATGGAGCTATGTTTAGGATTTGTGCGGAACACAGAATTGGTAATGCAGAGATGTTTACCCTTCCAATTCTCTCCCCCATCCCATTGGTGGGGGTGTGTGTGAGCAGCTGCGTGGGTCTTGGTTGCTAGCTGGGGTTAAACCACAACAAATAGACAATTTGTTTCAGTTTCCTTGGTTAATGAGATTAACCTCCCCTTACATTCACAGGCAAATCAGTAGTTTTTGTACTGTGACTTGGAAGATACACTAGATATAAAAGTAACTTCCTATACAAGGCATAAATTACCCCCCCACACACATCATCTCTTTCTGTTTACTTTCCAAGGCAATGTGCAAGCCAAGATGTTTGTTTTCTTTTGGTTTACTTGAGGAATCACTTCATACATACCTCAGCATAAATTCTGATTCAAAGGAATCTAGCCCACAGCATGATACTGTTAAGCAAGTATTCCTCTAATGATGGTACCAGGTGCATGGGGCATCATAGGCATCACTCCTCCTAATAACACACACTCCCAGCTCCAAACAGGACAGTTTTGATTTTCATAAATCATGCATCTTCATTAGATTTCTGGGAACTCATATACATATGCTAATTATTTTCCCCAAGTCATTATAACATCCTCACTTCTCACACTGGCACAGCCAATTGAAGCAGTGGTTGTTGAGGGTTTTCTGTGACACACGATGGTCATACCATAGACTTCATCACTTGTCCTCTGGAAGAGTCCTCCTGCTTGGCACACATATACTCCTTCTTGTCACCTTTCCAACCCCCATGGCTGGTTCTAGGCTTGCTTCCTTGGGGGAGTTTGTCTTTATCAGTTTCTTTCGGCCTTGTGCTTATCTTCTTACTCTCTCAGAGACAATGAGGGTCTCTCAGTAAATCCTACTCGTGCAGACACGGCAAATTCCTGCAGGCATAGCTCATCAAGCATAGCAAAGCAAACAGGCCCAAAAAAGTGAAGCTACTACTATGGTTTTATGTATGGCTAACATCAGCTACATCTATGGCTAACATCACTGTTACTGAGTTTCTACCTCAGCTCCGTATTCAGTTCCTCCATCCAAAGTTAGTTTATTAGTTTACAGACTTTCAATTCAAGCAAATAACTGTGCTATGGACCTGCTGGGTCATGAAGGATTGAGAGGTCTTTTCAATGTGAAGCTACTACTATGGTTTTATGTATGGCTAACATCAGCTACATCTATGGCTAACATCACTGTTACTGAGTTTCTACCTCAGCTCCGTATTCAGTTCCTCCATCCAAAGTTAGTTTATTAGTTTACAGACTTTCAATTCAAGCAAATAACTGTGCTATGGACCTGCTGGGTCATGAAGGATTGAGAGGTCTTTTCAATACCAGCAAACTTCAGTTTTTCAGTAACAGAGAGCTGACAGCATTCTGAACACATACTTCAGCATTTTATGATTGATTTTGTGTGAAGTGAGGCTTGGAATTCCAACCAGATTCTGACAAATTCCCCAAGAACATGAATTCTCTGTACACTCACATACACGCTCTCTTCTCATCCCTCCTGGCACTCAATGCTCCACTGGATCCTTCAGACATGGATAAATGAAAAGCAAGTGCATACAGTTCTGCGACTACTGGAGCTGAGTGGCAATCTAGGAAACCAATGATGCGTCTTACTTGATTGCTTGCCAAAGGTATTTAGCATCATTAAGCTGATAGCAGGGAGTCCTTGCCCTTCCAACTGCTGCTTTCTCACCTGGAGATGCAGGGGAGTACTCACAGCTGAAAATGGGTATTAGTCTTACCTTTTCTTTTTTTACCCTCTCAAAAATGCTGTGCCTATCTTTTCATACCTCCCTCCTATTCAGAAAGACAGCCAAGGCATCTAAAGCTCAGCTAAATATCATGGTATTTAGTTATTCAGCACAGAGTTCTTATGCCCATCCCATCTGAAATAGGAAACTGGAAGAGTGACAGTAACTCAGGGACGTTCCCAGAAGAATGTTCACAGTGGAAAGATGCATTACATGTACTACAATGCCAAACTGAGCATAAGAAAAAACAGGCAGGGGGGGAAGAATTTGCTGACATGTTATAGACAGGCTGAGGGAGTTGGGGCTGTTCAGCCTGGAGAAGACTGCGTGGAGACCTCAGAGCAACTTTTCAATATCTGAAGGGCCTACAAGGAGCCAGAGAGGGACTCTGTGCTAGGAACTGCAGTGACAGCACAAGGGGTAATGGGCTCAAACTGAAGGAGGGAAAGTCTTGGTTGGGTTGGATGTAAAAGTTATTTCCTGTGAGGGTGGTGTGACACTGGTTGCCACGGTCATACACTGCCCTGACCCTGGTAGTGTTCAAGGCCAGGCTGGATGAGCCTTGAGCAACCTGATGTAGTGAGGAGGTGTCCCTGCCCAGGGCAGGGGGTTGGGACTAGATGATCTGTAATGTCCATTCCAACCCTTAAATTCTATCATTCTATGATTTTCAGAAACCTGGTGGGATAATTGCAAATTCACCTTGGGTATGTCTAAACAGAAAAAAAGAAAATTCACTGTACTTAGGACAGCAACTCTGATTCGGATGACACAGACTCATTATCTCTCCATGGGGAACACACCTCTTCCTTGCAAGCACGCACACACAAAAAATGCATGTGTGCACTAAGCACAATGCGTTCCTTCACAAATGCTGGCCTAAATCCACAAAATCCAGTTCCCAGAACTGCATAGGCTACCCACAATTACCAAGGAGTTGTGCCAAAAGGAAGAGGGAAATCTTCAAGGTGCATTACTATCACTGATAATGCAAACAACTTCCAAGGAAGCCTGGCCCCTACCACAGCTCACACTCAACTGCTTTTTATTGTCTTCAGGGCATGTTGTGCCAGAGGTAGTTTAAGAGGCCTGGAAGCAGGATTCAAGTAGGAATCAAGCAGTCAAAACACTTACAGACACTGAAAAAACATGCTACAGAGCGCACTGGCTCCAGCTCAGTGCACCTCAGTGTTGATACCCAAGCAGTATAGCAGCCACCTCCAAATATATATAACTCAAATTATTTCATTTATATATATATGAAATTCTGTTGTGTGTTTCCTTTTCTCTTCAAGTAGGACCACTTTTGGTGATGACGGACTTGGCAGTGTTAGGTTATTGGTTGGACTTGATCTTAGGAGGTCTTTTCCAACCTAAATGGTTCCATGATTCTTAGAGTTTTGGCAACAACTCTCCATATCACATATACTACTGGTTTTCTAAACAGTGGGAACAGGCAATGCAACTCTCATTTTGTGGTGAAAAAAACCCACTGAAAAGTACTTTATAATAGAAGGAAAATGCAGTTACTCTAGTTGTTGGATTTTTTAAATCAGGTTCATAATCTTGTTCTTCGAATGTTCAAGAAAGTCTACAAAAACCTCTGGAGTAATACCCATCTGAAGTCATGCAGACAGGAAAAATTACTTCTGAATCTCACTTCATCATCCTTGCCTGCTATGGGCATCCTCGCACCCTTGCAGCTCAGCTGGCAAAGCTAACAAAAACTCCTTGTAGCCAGTAACCAAGGCAATGAACTCAAATATGCACAACTAAGTGCTTCTTAGGAAAACAATGTCCGGTTTTCAGCACCAAAATGCACTGCCAGTATCAACAGATTGTTTTCTATGGAGGCTGGAGGCAATGCAGCAATGAGGAGAAAGGAAACTGCTGCTTGCCCTGCTACAGTCAGATTGAGTCATGCTAGAGGGGAAGCTGGGAGGCTCTTGGGTCACGTATACATGGCATGTCTGTCAGGCAGTTCAGGAAATCCACTTAGCTTCAAACTCAGTAGCAATGCTGTCATCAACGTTTGGATAGCAAATAAATTAATGCCTCACTTCTATCGGAAAGCTTCAGAAATTTGAAATATGAGAGTTTGAAAAGTTATGTGATCTTCCTGTTTTTAGAAGGGACAGCTTCAATAGTTCTCATAATCCAATAAAAATTCCTGACCTAGTCTTAAACTTTTCCATTCCTTTGCCTAATAATGAAAAAGAAAATAAAGAAGATCCAACAAAAAAACCAAAACAAAACGAAAAACTCAACAGTTTTATTTAGAAGCATCTCACATAACCTGAGTACGGAGACATCTGTGTAAAAAAGCAAACACAAAAGAGATCCAAGTAAGAGGCTACTTGTAGGCTGGTGTATCCACAACATGAGGCTTTGCCATCTACCTCCAATCTCATCAGCTTTAGAGCTGGAAGCTGCATTAACCACTTCAGCCCTGACTGCAAAGTTTGTAAATTGGAAAACCACAGTAACTCCAAAAAACACCACACAGAAGGGCCAAGGTTCAGTCCCATCCCTACATCAGGGACATGAGGTGGTGAAACATAAGCAGCACCTCAAAACTCTGGGAGTGCCACGGTTAACTTACCAAGCTCTCCAACTCAACATGCAGAAAAAGGCAATCAACATCCATTTCAGAGTAAAAACTAAGTCCAAAAAATCAGACTTACAGCTAAACATAAATTACAGTTTCAACCCAGGTACTGACTACATTCATTAGAGAGAATGAACTCATATGGCATCTTAAATGGACAGTCATCACATCTTTACCTTAAGATCCTCTGCAAACACTGAACAATCTCATTATCATCTTAGGGAAAAATTGACAGTTCCCTTTGAGAAGTCACCAATTTTCCCACACAAAGGGGATAATACGGACATCCACAGAGGAAGTCTGGCCAAAAGAACTGTCATGGTGTTTCCCACGACCATCCTAACTGCAAGCTAAGCCTGTTTTTCTGAGTGGGACTCAGTCACACCCTGCAATCCTACAAGACTGAACTATGGTGGGAGATTAAATGAGAAATTTTTTTCATGGAAACTTTTTCTTGCAAGGGAATTCCAGGAGTGAACACACCAGAGCTGTGTTCTTCTCTTTTCCTTAATTCCCAAACACCCAGAACAGGGAGTATGAACAGACACACACTCTCCTCTGACACGCTGTTGGTGCTGTTGCAAGTTATCTGTGCTTAAGGGGTCAGCATTCTTGGTTCTCTTGCTTAACATTTTGTGCCAAAGACTGGGAAGAGGAGGAGGGAGAGAGATCCATGACTAATGAGGAATTTATACATGAACACTGTCCACTTTAGAGAAACGTGTTTACGTGTTTGCCAGGAAACCCATCTCAGAGATATAACTTAAGCATGTGACCAGAGGCTAAAAAGTCT
This sequence comes from Acanthisitta chloris, assembly GCF_000695815.1. Classification (NCBI taxonomy): domain Eukaryota; kingdom Metazoa; phylum Chordata; class Aves; order Passeriformes; family Acanthisittidae; genus Acanthisitta; species Acanthisitta chloris. The sequence continues at coordinate 9,393 of NW_008674549.1, forward strand.
TGTTGACACAGACCTTTTTTTCCCCCATAAAGAAGGAGAATGTTTATTCTGCAGTGAACAGCATGTACAGCTCTACAATGTAAGAGACAATTAGGGAGTTGTGCCCTACCTCATAAATTATATTTCCATGGAGTCACAAGGGGCTGCTGCTAAAAATACAGTCTAAACAATAACTGAGCTCCATCATGAGCTTGCATGGATTACCAAAGTAAATCCTACCACAAGAAACTGATCTTAAAACAACTCTTAAAATCAAGGTATCCTGTAAACATTTCCATAGATCTTAGTGGTGTTTTAGAGGCATTTATTATCTCAGTAAATGTTACATCTGTTTTGTTGATGTTGGTTGGTTGGGTTTCTTTGTTGATTTTTTTCCTCCCTCCGCAGAGGTATAAAAGTCATACTGTTGCAAAATTTAATAGTTACTCAGGAAGGTGGTACAGTTTCTTTCCCTCTGCTGCCTGGTCAAGTACCTTCACAAGCACACTGTAATAAGAAGCTTGTTGACAGCTCCTTCAGTGGTTTGCAGTGGCATGCTCTCTGTTGCAGTGTTGGGTTCCTCTTGCATACTAAGGCACTGGCTTAGCTGCAAACTGGATTCCAATTCCAGATGCATTGGAGTTGGGATAGGAGGGAAAGCAAAAGTGCTCAAAACATGCCCTCTCCATGAGAAAGTGCCGGAGAACACAAAGCATCTTCAGAAAAAAAGATTCAGAAGAAAATTAGAAATTCTACAGCAAATCAGTTCTGTAGAATCCTGTAAAATCAGATTTTCATAAGCACTGTAACTCCAGAACTTGGAGAATGGGAAGATCACTGTATACATACGGTGCACCACTAAGACTGCTATTTAGCAATCAATAACTTATCCCGTTTCCATAATCCGAAAAAGCAAAACAGGGATGAAAAGAACAGTTCCAGTACAGGATGATGGCTGGCAGCTCTGCATTAGTGTGTTACAGCTTTAAACCCCAAATAATCTTCTGTAGGTGACGTATTCGTCAGGGAACCAACAAAGTATCAACTAACCGCATTTATGTCACTTCCATTGGTATTTTCTCTCTAAATAGCTCTAGTCAGTAAGTGGTTGCTTCCATCAAAGAATTTGGATACTCCTGTAGCTGCTACCTCCAAGAACACACCCACACGTTTTATACAGCCTCTACAATATTGTACTCATATACTTTAGATCAAGACTGTTACTCATGTAAAATAGTTTTGAGAGAGTCAAAGGAGAGTCTCATGAGACCCCGCCTGGAATCCTGCATGCAGTTCTGGTGAACATAAGGAGGACATAGAACTGTTGGAGCAAGTCCAGAGGAGGCCACCAAGTTGCTAAGAGGACTGGAGCATCTCCCCTCCCCGGACAGGCTGAGGGAGTTGGGGTGTTCAGCCTGGAGAAGAGAAGGTTGTGTGGAGACCTCAGAGCAACTTTTCAATATCTGAAGGGGCTACAAGGGAGACAGAGAGGGACTCTGTGTTAGGAACTGCAGTGATAGGACAAAGGCTAATGGGTTCAAACTGAAGGAGGGGAAGTCTAGGTTGGATGTGAGAAAAAAGGTTTTCCCTGTGAGGGTGGTGAGACACTGGCACAGGTTGCCCAGGGATGCGGTGGCTGCCCTGACCCTAGTGGTGTTCAAGGCCAGGCTGGATGAAGCCTTGAGCAACCTGATCTAGTGAGGAGGTGTCCCTGCCCATGGCAGGGGGTTGGGACTAGATGATCTGTAATGCTCATTCCAACCCTCAAATTCTATGATTCTATAATTGACTTTGGAAATAGTTGGATCACTCACACATTAATAAATTAATCAGAAATTATACATAGAAGGAAATAATAAATAAAACCCACTGACAGTATTGGCAAACATGGACTGGAATTTCACAAGGAAAGCGTAGAAAACTTCCTAGTGTTATCTCCTGAAATAATTATTTGTATGAAACTGCATTGAGTGGTTTCTTCCACTCGCTTTACCCAATGTTTTTATAAAATTAGAGAAGTTTCTTTTTACAGTGACCAGACATATCCTTTTAGTTCTCCCTCTATGGCATCAGCAACATTTTGCAGTAACTGTTTTCCTTATTTACCATTTAAATAAAAACAAACCTCAGAACACAAAAATAGATTGGTTGTATTTCAGAGTGCTTTTTACATACTGTATTTCTCTTTGATTGCAGAACAGCCTCTGCAATTAGCCACACAGTTCACTGCTGACTTCAGAGGGCTGAAAGCAATCTGGCAGAAAGCGAGTTGTATGTGAGCAAGGGAGTACCTAAGGGAGGTAAGGGCTTGTAAAACCCATCCCATGGTAAGTCTGTGGTATGTATGCCTCAGAATGCTCTAAATCTTCCTTAATGAGAAAATGTGTACATTTTGCATACTGAATTTCACAGAATCATAGCATCAACTGGGTTGGAAAAGACCTCCAAGATCATCAAGTCCAACCCTACCATGGTTACTACACCATGGCACTAAGTGCCACATCTAGTCTCATCTTCAAAACCTCCAGGGACAGTGAATCCACCACCTCCCCAGGCAGCCCATTCCAATGTCTGATCACTCTCTCCATAAAAAATCTCTTCCTAATATCCAACCTAAACCTCCCCTGGCAGAACTTGAGTCTGTGCCCTCTTGTCCTCCTGCTGGTTGCCTGGGAGAAGAGACCAACCCCCACCTGACTCCAGTCTCCTGTCAGGGAGCTGGAGAGGGTGATAAGGTCTCCCCTGAGCCTCCTCTTCTCCAGGCTAAACAATCCCAGCTCCCTCAGCCTCTCCTCATGGCACTTGTGCTCCAGTCCCTTCACCAGCCTCATTGCTCTTCTCTAGACATGCTCCAGCTCCTCAATATCCCTCCCGAAATGAAGGGCCCAGAACTGAGCACAGGAT
>NW_008674550.1:0-5396 GCF_000695815.1 Acanthisitta chloris
GAGGTTAGGCCGTGAAATCGCCCCCCGGGAGCAGCCGGAGGGGGTGGGAAGGGAGTGGAGAGTGTGGTTTGGTGCGGGAGGGTTTGGGTAGGGGGAGGTGTGGGAGGTTCGGGGGGTTCGTGTGGGTTTGGAGGGTGGTTGTGATGGTCTGGAAGTGCTCGGGGAGTGAAAATAGAGTTTGCAGTTCTGAGGGTAGTACAGCATTCACAGCAGAGATTAGCTGTCTGTCTGTCTATCTGTCCATCCATCTATCCATCCATCTCTCCATCCATCCATCTCTCCATCTATCCATCTATTCATCCATCTCTCCATCCATCTATTCATCCATCTATTCATCCATCTCTCCATCTCTCCATCCATCTCTCCATCCATCTCTCCATCCATCTCTCCATCTATCCCTCCATCTATCCCTCCATCTCTCCATCTATCTACCTACCTACCTACACACACATATATCTGTGTATACCCCAATGTTTTCAGGACAAACCCCCAAACAGGAGAAGGAAATCTCTTGCCCCTCCTGGCCTGGGTCATGTCTTTTTGTGATTTCCAGTGGAGTGAAGTTGTTTTGGCTTCAGTGCATTGTTAGGCAAACTTGTCGTTTGATTATAGTAACATGATCAAACACATCCTTGGTGGAAATTATCAAGTAAGTGCAGGGAAGCTGTAGTTGTGAGGCTGCTGCCAAATTAGTGACAAAAGGAGTAAGAGGTAACAAGGTTTTTTTGCCTTATCAGGGGTACAGAGAGCTTGAGATGAAGTTTAAGGAACATTCTTTTTGTTGAAGAAATAAAAGGGTTCGGTTGTAAGACAGAAAAATAGCCTGAAAATGAGCAATCCCCGTTGACAGATTGAGTGTGTCACTGTGGCTAGTCTAGTTGGGATGGTTTGAATTGTTGAGGTCTTCTGATGTTATTGTTGTTCATAAATAGTGTCATTGAACCAAGGCAAAGAGTAAGATACACCTCCCCAACCTTATATAAGAATAGGCACTTTCCTTTATAAACATATAAAAATAGCCAAGTGATACTTGGCAAGTTGCATTATTTTCCAAGACTACTCAGTAGAACAGAGAGGTGTTTTAATTTCAGTTGTGTCAGTACTTCTGAGCCACAGAGGATTGTGAATGAGAACTCTCTTTTTTTTTTTATTTTATTTGCTTTTTTGTTGAAATGGCAAAGCTCCTTTGCCAGGACAGTCAGAGGGTGTTGAGGAGCTGATTTTGAACACTTGGTGAAACTCAGGTGAGGGGAAAGTGTACAGGGAACCACCACATTCCCTCCCCTCATGGGATACAGGCTGAGGGAATCAGGCTGTGGTAGGTTTGGGTTGTACAGCACAGAAATGGTGAGTGGCAGAAGCTGAGTTAAGCTTTTTTTTTTTTTTCTGAACTTTAATTAGCAGAGCAGTTTTTCTTTATCGGTAAGTGAAGGAATATTTTATGTTAGCACTGATAAAACTGAGTTCTCTTTGTAATTTGTTCTGAAAGCAGAAATTACTTCTTTATTTTTTTTTCCTGGCTGAAATCACATTTCTATTACCACTTTTCACCTCTGTGAATTTCTTGGACTTCTGAAATAGACAGAGTGTGTATTTCCCCTCTTTTAATTCATACACACACTGTGCCTTTTTGGGTGAGCCAGGTGGATTTTTCTGTGGAAGAGGCTTGTTAAAGTGATGGCTTGAGGACTGAAAGGTTGTAACAACTGGTTTTGTTGTTTGTTTTTGGTTTTTTTTGGGTATTTGGGGATATTTGTATGTATTTGGGGGGTTGTTTTTATCTCTTCCTATAAGACTAAAAATTAAAGGGAGATGTGGGAGCAGCATCTTAATCTGTAATTTATCCCAGTTCTGCTTCTTGAGCTGTCAGGGAGGATCCTTCTCCTTTGTGAAATCTCACTGGTTTCGGAGAAGTTCCTCCTGGGCTTTGGGGTTAGTGTGACTGGATCTGGTTGCAGGAGAAGGGCTGTAGTCTGCAGAGAACTCCTGCTCCGAGGTTGGATTCCTGGAGAAATTCTCACCTTGAGAAGTGTAGGAGTGTCTGGAAGGCCTGAAGAGGTGATACATTCCCAAGTGGACAGGGCCTAGTGCTTGGGAGAGGTGGACAGCAAATCACTTCACCTGTCTGTGCTTCCTTTTGAAGGAATTTAAGATAGGAACAGAGAATTTTATCGACTTGGAAGGAGCCCTGACACCTGTGGATGGAACTCATCCCACCCTGGAAGAGCTCAGCAATATTATAGCTGATGTTTTCCAACCCTGTTAATCTAATAGCCTGATGAAATATTTTCTCCATCACTGCCAATTGTTTTTGTGACTAAAATCCCCTTTGCAGCTGTAGCTGAATATTCTTCTTTCAGTGTGTTGCTTTATTTTTCTTTAGTTGTTGTTTGCTACCATCTCACACTCGCTGCTGCACATTATTCTAGGTGTTTTCATTTTAGTGATGGCAGAAGCCTTTGCTGGAGCAGTTCAGATTATTAGTTCAAAGCTCCTGAATCTCTCACCTCAGTGACATTTGGCATTCCCTGCTCCGGTCAGAGGAACCTCACAGGTTTAGTGGCAGGGGTGAAATGTGAATTAGCAATGTGTCTGGTAATGATTTCAGTCCCAGCTGCTGTGTCCAGCCTGGGTGAGCTGGGAAAGCTGTGGCAGCAGGAGGGATGGTGTCACTGAGCTCTAGCTGAGGGACAGAGTGGTTGGAATTCCCCTGCCTGGGGCATCCGTAGGCCAAGGATCTTAGTCAGCACGAGCTCTGTCCTGACGTTTCTCCTGGCATCACTGCAGCTCTCCTGGCAGGGAGCACATCCCCCGTGTTCCTCTCTGGGCAGGGTCATCCTGGGGGACAAAATACCAAATATTGTCTTCCTGACCTGCCCTCCTGCTGGTCTTAGAGCTGTCGAATCCCTTCTCACTTCCTTTGTTGAGGTGCGAAGGCAAATTCCCATTTTCACTACGTGGTATGTATATTTTTTCCCTTTACATGGAAGGATTGTGGTTTAGATTATCAGAACAAACACAACCTTCTTTTTTTTGTTTGTTCTTGTTTGCCCTGCTATTTCTTCTGTGGCCTTTGGCAGCAGCAGCACTTGTGTTTATGTGTATCAATGACATGTATTTAAAGACCTCATACTTGATATGTTGATTTCTCACTGCCTTTGCTGTGAACTTCTGCAATTGTCACTGTTTTTCAGCAGGGAAGAAAAGAGCCAATGTTGAGGAGGGGACTGGTTTTACACAGGTTTGCAGACAGCATTGAGATGGAATTAAAAGCCAAGAAATTCTTGGTCTTCTGGAGAGTTGGACTGGGAAAGTGAACACTTGTTTTCCCCTAGTTTTTCAGGGTGGAAGAAAGTAACTTTATAGACAGGGAGATTTGGAGCCTGCAAGGTCAGAGAGCTCCACAGAACCAGGCCAGTTCCTGGTGGTTTTATCTTGGGGATATTGATATGTAACTCAAGTTCCCTGTTGCAGAAGAATTTTGCTTACTGAGCTTTCATCTTCTCTTCACACACAAATGTTTACAACATGAGGCTTCAACCAGAAGCAATCACTCATGTCTGAGAAACACAGAACAGTGAATATTGCTGTAGGAAAAGAAGTGATTAGGAATTTAAGCAGGGAAATTGTAATTACCCATGGGTGAGAATTTGATTTTCTGTTGCATTTCTATTGCACTGCCAGTTGGAGTTAAAGGGTACTTACTGCGGCTATAACATAATACCCAAATATTTCTCTCTAATTTTATATGCAAATTCACTCTTATAAATTAGAAATGCACTGGTTATTTACCCAGTTCTTTTCTCTGAGTCCTCTGTAATGCCAAATTACAGACTTATTACAGGAAAGCCAGATAAGAAATCAGAGATTTCAATCTTTTTTCCTTCTTAAATGTAATTTTGCTACACTGAGAGGTTCCATTTCATGACTGAAAAGTTGGAGTGGTTCCTGTGGCCTCATCCTACTTCCCAATGGGCACAAACCATCAGGTTTTCTGGGTGGCTTGGAGTCTTTGTCAGCTGGTAAAAACCTTTTTGAGGAGGTAATTTCGAATTAACAGCGCTGACCTGTGAGGGTTTCCCACGAGCAGTGAGTACCCAGTGCTGCTGAGTTGGTAGCAAGGATTTCTGTAAGTGATGTTGTGTAGAGAGATGTTTTGGAGCTGTGACTCTAAACTGTTGTGTGATTTGTTGCTGTTAGTCTGGGGAAGCACCACTGGCCTGAAGAATGATGTGTCTGAGGTGGATGTTTTGAACCTTTGGCTTATATGTGGTTTGGGGAAATACATTTCGTGCTCTCTCCTGTTTGGAAGCAGCAGGAAGGCTAATGATTCTCAGAGCTGCAGCCATGAAACACTGGGAGGAGAAGAACAGTAGGTTTGTGTTGGGTGTGAAATTTGAATGTTGGAGGAAGTGCAGGACAGAAATGTGAGCACTGTGTGCGTTGGTCTGAGCTGGTTTTATGGTGCTTAGGGTAAGTGTTACTTAGAAATGATCTTTCAGTCTGTGAATTTCACAGTCTGGGTTTTTTCCCCCTCATAGTTATATATAGCAAAAATACTGTATTCATCAAAACACTGAAAATTACACTGCTGAAGTGTGCTTAGAAGGTCTTTCATAGCCCTTCAGACCCCATAGCCAAAGGGAAACACGTAACGTGAGCTGGTTGTGAGAATCTTGGTTGTTAGTAAGGTGGCACAAGTGTTTAATTTGCTGGAAAACGTTTAGTGGCTCAGCAAACCAAGAAGGTAACAGATCTTTGTGGACATCAGAAGTGGAGAAGGCCACGAACAAAGAACATAGTGGCTTTGGCAGCATGTGAAGTAATGCTCCTTCCTTACGTGTCTGTTCAGCTAATGTAAGGTAATTTGTACTTTTTAAAGTGAAAATTTTGTTTTGTTGTGGGATAATCTGGGGCAGAGGGTGAGGACAGGCAGTTGGCTTCTGTTCCCAAGGAATGTTCTGCTCTCAGCTAAGTTCCCCATCCGCTGGGATTCCCAAATCCTGTTGACCAGCCACAATAGCTGCTTTGCATCTGCTGCTCTGCTGTCCCAGGAGTCAGAATTGGTTGGATTTCTCTCGTTATCTGCGCAGGGAGGTCATTGAGGGGAATGATTTTTAGCATACTCTGGAATCTGTGCTAACTCAGTGCTTTGGGTCTCCAGTTGGAGTGATGTTTTTGATTACAGCTGTTTGTGCTAATGGTTTTGAGGTGGCTGTGCTGGGGCCATATCTGAAGACACTCACAGGTTTGGAATGGTGCAGGACGTTTGTTTTGTCGTTTGAACTGGCTGAGATGACTTGGCTGTGGTTTTGTTTATATTTGTTTGGCCGGGCTAGACACTACTGCTCTGCTTCCCAAGTTTTGTCAGGATTATGCTGTTAACCACAGCAGGA
>NW_008674550.1:5422-42556 GCF_000695815.1 Acanthisitta chloris
GATACGTGACCGAATCGCCAATGTTCGTTTCAAAAGGAATGAGGAGGGTGAGTTCCTCTGGGGAGTGTGTTTTGGTGCTGCTCACAGGGTTTGCTGTGAGAGGAGAACGTGGGGATCCTTACTCTGTTCTTGGGAGAGTCTGAAAAACAGAACCTGTTGGTGCTACCATGTTCATGCGCTTGAGGAGAGGAAATGGGGATGTTATAAAAACATTATCCATGTGCAGAAAGGTTAATGTAATTAAAATCCAGAGTTAGAAGACAACTCCCCAAACCAGGCTCAGCCATATTCTGCCAAGCTATTTGAAGCATGGCCACATCAATTTGAAGTCTATTTACAGTAGAGATAGCCATTTTTAGGGGGGGAGGTTAGTTATTGCGTCGAACTTTGCAAACAGCACACAGAAATATCCTGCACAGTTACATAATGGTATGGTTTGGGGAGAGATGTGTTTGGAGGAGCTGTGGGTGGCAGGATTGTGTTATTGAATCTGTTACGGGAGGGCCCTTTTGTGCTCAGCACTGTGCAAATGCGTAACAAAACCTCAGCCACAGTGTTATTCACTACTGTCATAAATTAAACTTCATTACAGAGCTGCAGTGAAGACTGAGGTGTATTGAGAGAAGGTTTTCTCTTTGGTGTCACAGCCTTCTGGCTTGTTTCTGTGTGCAGTTTGTGACCTGTGCACTGTGTGCAGTGTGCCTGAGATGCAGCAGGAGGATTTCTACATTCTTTGGCCTCTTGAATGGATCGAGTGATGCACATTTTGCATCTCAAACAGAAAACAAACTTAGGGCTTCATGGTTTTTTTTCCCAACTGTGATACAGACCTGTAGCATCTGCACTTGTCCTGATGCTCAAAGTTGTGTCCTCGGGTAGATCTAGTCACAGGGATGTGCTGCTTGGATTCTCAGGACATGTCAGGAGTGGAGAAAGTTCTTGTGTGAAAATGAAAGTTTGGCATTTGAGGAGAGAATGTTTCAGCATGGCTGCAATATCCCTGTTAGAAATGTGGATTGGAGTACTGAGCTTTGGAGCTGCTGAGCTCTTGGGGGTGGAGAGGAGTTTGCATGGGGTTTTCCAAAGGGGAATGTGCTGTGATAAATAATTTCCTAATGTAAAAATGCTTTTATTGCTGAAATCCAAATACAGCTGTATTAGATGGAGCTGTGAGTTGAACACAAGAGTGAGTTAAGAACTGCTAATTTTGCTTCTGTCTCTGAGACTGATTCAGTTGGTGAATTTGGCAAATGAGCTGTGGTGGAGTGCTCTGTGCAGACAGTGCTGCACGAGCAGCAAGTTCAGTGAGCATCGTGGAAAGCTCTGCCACAGGTTTTTGCATTTTAGCTTCTGAAACACGTCTGTAAACATCCTGCTGTGTGTTCTGTGTTGAAATGATGCTTGGGGATCCTCTTTGACCCCCCTTTGCATTCCTTTGGAACACAGTTTGGCACGTTTTGAAAATGAGGTGACACATGTTTAGTCCCATCTACACAGATGTACCTAAATACCACAGAGCAACATCTCTCAGAGAGGACTCCTGGCACTAGCTTATGTCTCACTGGAGAATAATGTTGGGAATTGCCTGGCTCTGTGTATGATTAACGTCGTTCACTCTTTTTGGTCCAAATTATTAGTAAACACTGATGTGAACTGTGCAGAGACAGGCACAAGGCTGTGTTCTGTTACTCATTTAGGAGTTCTGCCACAAGTTAAGGTGTAGTTTGGAAAGCTGTGGATTATGGTGTTTGGAACATCTTTTAGAGTATGGATACTGCTCTGCCAAGTGTGTTTGAGTCTGACTCCTGTAGGTTGGTGCTGCTCCACAGAGCACTGGCTGGTCCTGCAGTGCTGAGTCCTCTCTTTGTTTTTCTCTGGCAAATTTCATTAAGAGAAGCAAAGATTAAATTACTTTTCTAATGATGCATTTTTAAAAAAAGTAAGTAATTGGTGATGTTGTTCTGGGGATAAAATGGTAACCAGGGGACAGTATTGCAATTAAAATGCCCTCACCTTGGGTGAGTGTGAGAAACTCTTCTCCCAAGGAGCAGTGTGAGCAGAGAGCTGAGTGGAATACAAAGTGCTGCTGTTATTGTGAAAGATTGTTTACCTGAAGATTTTCTATGAAGGAGCCAAAAGAACCTGAGGTGGGGCAGAAGCACCACCTATTATTATGTTACCTGATGCTTACTCTGGCATATTCCTCATTTCACTTGCTGTTGTTTGCCAAATTTTAATTCTTCGGGTTGAAATTTGTAGGTGTCTGTTGTAGGCTGATGGTTTGGGTGCTGTGGAGGAGAGAAAGGTTCTCCTAACATGGTTTGGGCCTTCTCCAAATACTGGGCAAAAAGTATTTTCTTATGTTCATAATAAAATAGAAGAAAACCCCCAATCCAATGACCTATAGAGCTGCTTTGTGAGATGAGCTGAGATGTGTATGTTTCTGCCAAGGATGTTCTTGTGATCGACCCCGTGAAAATCTGCTCAGCCTTGGTCAAATTAGCATTAAGTACAAATGTAAGAGATGATCCCTGCAGTGAATATACTTCAGCCTGAGCTAAATGGGATTTCTCGACAATTTGAAGGCTAGGACTTCTGCATTCCTCCCTGGTATGATTTTGGACAAGACTGAGAGAGCAGAAAATTCCCTTTCTGTACTCCTGATACCCAGATCCCCTTTCCTCCCAGCTCTGCCTTCCTGCAGCACGGGGGAAGCAGCACCTGGATTTAAACAGAAGGTGCAAAATGCAGATTTTCCCAATCAATGTGGAGATGGGGGTGGCTGGGTGAGGAGATTGAGACTGAAAAATATTAGTGTGAGAAGGAAATAGAGGGGAGGCTACACGGTGTGGATGCGTGTGATTTATTTTCTAATGCTAATGCAGTTGTTTGTTGGAATAGGGTTTTGCTATCTGCATAAATTAGGAAGGGTTTCTGAAATGGAGTAGGGCATAGCAAAAAAAGGCAAGTCCTCCTGAAGCCCTGTCTTTGGTACACTTCATTTTGTGCCTTTCTAATGATTCTCCATGTTGTGATGGAGAGAAGTGCTGGATACTCCCAAGTCCTTCTGCAGACAGTGGGTGTTTTGTGTTGGGCACATAAAGGGCTGTACAGTACAGGGCAGAGCATAATGGGGAAAAAAATCCCTTCTAGTTCTCTTCAGCTGAATGTAAGAAGTTTATAGAAACTTTTGGCTTGCGTTTTGATGTCTTGATTCTTTGTAGTTGAATACTCTCAGAATGATAGGGATATTCTCAATACTTGTGAAGTGCTGAGTATTGTGGGCAGTATTGAAAAGTTAATGAAAACATTCAAGTGGTGTCTTTAGAGAGCAGCTTGCAGTGGGTAAGGCCTCAGGCCCAGTGCTGAAGTATTTCAGGATGTCCATTAAGCAGCAGCCTCTGCTCTGCCCTCTCCTTCCCTGGTAGCCCTTGGAAAATGTGCTCTGAACTAACACAGTTCAGGGCAGTACCATAATGCAGACACACAGGAGGCCAACGTGAGCTTGGTGCTGCTGTCCTCACACAACCTCAGAGTATGGAACTGTACAACCCACTGTTTGGGATGCTGATGAATGCAATATCTGCAGGTATTGGCCATGTGAGTCTGGGAGCCTTGGTGAGGGGTTTCAGGCAGCACCAGGACACACCACATATGTGTTGTGCTTTGCCTTGCAAGTGTTTTGCTTCGTTTCATCAAGACAGGTCATGTTTTCAGTCCTCACACAACCTCAGAGTATGGAACTGTACAACCCACTGTTTGGGATGCTGATGAATGCAATATCTGCAGGTATTGGCCATGTGAGTCTGGGAGCCTTGGTGAGGGGTTTCAGGCAGCACCAGGACACACCACATATGTGTTGTGCTTTGCCTTGCAAGTGTTTTGCTTCGTTTCATCAAGACAGGTCATGTTTTCAGTCAGCTGTGCGTGTTATGCTTTGCCTTGCAAGTGTTTTGCTTAGTTTCATCAAGACAGGTCATGTTTTCAGTCAGCTGTGTGAAAAAGGATCAGGATGTGAAGATATTAGGGGTCCTTAGGTGGTGGTTGGGGTGGTTGGAGGTGCTGAGGCTGTGAGTTATTTCCACATTCTGAGCCAAAGATAACCAGTTTGTCCATGCCTCAATGTTGCTGCTGCTGCATAGATTGTCCCTTCTGCTGCTGTTTCAAAATGAAAATAAATTAAAGAGATTAGTAAAGGTAATAAAGTGTCAATAATCACTTAGCAGTCTGTACTGAAATCATAACTGGCATGCAGAAATCTGGCTTGTTACTGTCAGTGGTGTATGTAAAGTGATTTAAAGCCCACAGAGGATCCAGGTGCAGAAGGCATTTGCTCTTCATCTCAATTGCCTCTATATTTTTGTTACTGTTGTTAGGTGAAGGGTAAACCACCCACATGCACTTGTTCCTTTTCCAGTAAAGTGTTTATTCTGTGCATTAGGGCTCCGTTTATGTGGCCAGAGATCCTTGTCCTCCTTATTTATGGTGCTCTGTTTGATTTTTCAGTGTGGAAGGACAGTCTAGTGTTTAATGGTCAGGGGCATCAGGAACCTCTTGGTTCTCCCCTTCCCAAACCAAACATGCCCTGTCCCTCCAGGCCATGTCATGGTATACAATAAAACCTTGCAATATGCTCTGCTCATTCTGTATTCTGTATAATTCTGCTCCAGTTCAGATTTAACTTCATTTTTGGAATTTAAAGTAGGGTCATTTTGCCTGGAGTTGTACAACATTAGCCAGAGTAATTCGGTTATTTCAGGGAGCTGATTAGATTGTCCTCTCTCAAGGGTGGAGGCTTTTGTGTTTGCTTGGTAAGGTGTGCAGAGTGTTTCTGAGAACTCTGTACAACTCCAGCCTCAGCCATGACTGCAATAACTGAGTGCACAACATCTCTGCTCTTCTGTTTGCCTGAAAAGACAAAAAAAGGCAAGAGCACCTTTCATAAAATCCTTCCCTGCACCCTCAGCATGAAAGATGCTCATCCTTCTCCTCTGCTACGTCTTTCACGTTGGTATAGTGCAGTCATTATCTCCTCTCATTTCATTAAATGATTTCTGAGAGTGGCATTACTTATGATCTATGTGTCATGACACTAGGAAAGTGCATTTTTTGGTGTGTGTTTGTAAGCTGCTTCTCTATTTTGTGCAGCTGTAATTTATTCCTTCCTGGAGGCCTCAATAAAATGTTTTGGGTTTTTTGTCTTTTTTTTTTTTTGGTCTTAAAGCAAATATTGGATTATTTTATCGCATTAGGTAAGGAAAATAAATGGATATTTAGTTTTATTTTACTCATCTGAAGGTACTTGAGTGGTGTTTCGTAGTGCTACAGAAACAGTTAAGATCTAGAGATGTGACTATGCCTTCAGATGGGATCACAAAGATGCCAGAGCAGCTCCATAATATGATTTAACAGTGGACAGGTGTGTTGCTCCCTATTTTAGTGCCTAGACTGACAAGTGCACTTTGTTTGCAGAGTCTTGATAGCTGAATTTCAGTGACCCTCATTTCCAGCTCTAACACGGGCCTGTTCACAGCAGTGAACTTTTTGATTCTGTAGTAAACTCAATAAACCACTCCAGATTATTAAACAGACTCAGATCTTTCCATACCTGTGTAAACTGAAGTGCCTTGTCAGGCTTTCCCTGGTAATTCTGAGTGAGAGGGGAACTGTCCAGTCACAGGGGTTGTAGCCATACTGACTTTGTGACTGCCCAAATTGTACTTTTCTTTATTATGGAAAGAAGAAGGTTTTTAGGCTTCATGTCTGACTTGGTTCCATCTCAGTTTACCAGTAACAACTTTCAGAAAGTGTAATGCAATGGGTGCTGTTAGTGTGTGTAGTCTAAACAGGTTGGAAACTGCTTTGGTGAAACCTGCCAGCTCCTGGATGGATCCTTGAGCAGTTGAGCTGATGGATGCAGTTTGTGGCTTTCGCTGTTACAGACAAGAAAAATAAGGAAGACTTTTCTTTGAGTGATGAGTGGTACTTTGCTTCAGCACTCACTCTCCATGGGTCAGTGGCAGTAATGGATGGGGTAACTGATGTCTTGGTATCAATAAGAGGCTGAATTATGTTTAACCTTTCCTTGGGTCTCTTATCTGTCTTGTTTCACATTTTTTATGAAGCTTAGAGCCTCTTCTAGACTCTTCAGACTCCTGGGAAATTCAGTTCCAATTGACTTGAAGTTCAGAAGTTACTGAGGAAGGACAGAGCAAGCAACCTCGTAAATAAATCTCGGAGGCCTCGTGTTGCTCTTGAAAGGAATTGCTGGGAAGTTCTGCTAAATCTAACACTCTTTGCTTGAGCATTACCTGAATTTATTGCATGTTTACAACTTCTGTCCATTTGGTGTTCAGCTTTTCCACTTTGTGAGGAAGTACAAAAATCCCAAAGGGTTAGGAAGCACAGTGTGTGCCTTTCCTTGGAGAGGGGCAGGCTGAGTGGAATTTCTGCCCTGCTCTCCCTGAGCCTGTGCCAGTTTGACTGCAATGGGCAGAGGAAGGCAAATCCCTCTCCTCCTCTCCCTTCCCTGGGCACATCAGCTGCTGACAGGGGGACACTGCTGAGTGGCCTTGGCAGGGACTCTTTGGGTGCTCCTTTGGCACAGCAGAGCTGTTTGAAGGGTTGTGGGTTGTGCTGGGGGCAGCTGGAGAGGCTCTTCCTGCATGTTCCCCATGGCAATGGGTCTCATTCATTGCTTCACTCTGCCATTCCCAGGATGTGGCTCTTGAAGTGGATTCAGCTGACAGGGAATCCCTCCCAGTCTCACTGTAGGACTGCGAGTTGAACATCATTGCTTTAGCATAAATCTTTACAAGAGATGTTAATGTTTGGTTAAAATATGCAAATATTTACTGACTTGTCTACTGTTTGTCAGCTTGGCATGCGAGACCTTGGATCTGATCCTTCTGTCTTGGCAGACATTGGGAATTTTGCCAGTAACATTAATAGGAACAGCATTGTGCCCTCTAATCTGTTTGTTTATGAAGTACAGTGAGAGTTATCTGGCTAGATGCTTTACAGTGAATTGAAAAAGCATCTGTTTGAATTTTTTTTTTTTTTTTTGTAGGAACTGTCACATGCTTTAACTTATCACAATCTTAATGTATGGATCCTTTGATTCCCTAAAATCCCTCGGTGAGCTGTGGAGCATGTTAGTGCTCAGTCAGGAGTTAAACTGCCGTGAAGCACCAGAATTTTAGTTCATGATGTTCTCTCCTCCTACATTGATTTTTAATTTGAAGTTGGACTCATCAGGCTGTGGAGTAGTTCTTCAAAGCCTCCTGTGCACCAGGCAGGCAGAGTGTTTACTTGGAAAGAACTGACTGTGTGGATCACGTTGTTTATCACTCTTCCTCCTCAAGCTGTCCCTGCTGCCTTTCCCAGCCCCCTCTGCAGTTCTGGAGGGGAAATGTTAGATTTTAGTTACTCTTTTCATGTTTGCTTGCAAAATCCCTTTGGCAAGAAGGTGAAATATTAATTAGGAATATTGAGCTTGAAAATCATTAGTTGTAGGGGGAAAAAAATAATCAAATCCCTCACAGTTAGTTGAAAAAACCACCAAGGGTTAAGTTACACCAGTTGGAACTACCCAGTCTTTGCAATGATACTTTGTGGGAGCTAAGCTGAGCACAACTTGGCCTTCCAAGAAGTGCAAGATCAGTGAGTTTTCTTCTACTTAATGGTAGGAGTTTTTTGGAGGTGCAGTGAAGCCAGGTTCTATATTTATAGGTATAATTTCTGAGGTACCTCCACCTATTTTAGATGTGCAGCTCTAGATAGAGGGACTATGTCTGTTTACTGTTTCTTCAGTATTTTGAGGATGAATCAAGTTCCACTCTTAGAATAAATAGTTTCTCAAATGTGAATTTAGTACTCTTCTGGCTTGTGGTTCTCCAGGTCATTTTGAGAAAATGAGTAATCCTGATTTCTGTTACCCGTTTAGTATTTTAATTTCAGTTTTCTAGGCAGAAGTGAAGTGCATGAGTAATTTGCTCAGTTTTGCAAAGAGAGTTGGGAATACAGCACAGACCTTGTGCCACTTCAGCTTTCAGTTCTAATGTGTAATGAATTTTACTCTTGGAATGAATGTAGGAATTCCAACTTTACGTCTGAAACTTTTGAAAATACAGATTTATAAAACTGAAAATAGATTTCTTCTAACAAGTGTC
This sequence comes from Acanthisitta chloris, assembly GCF_000695815.1. NCBI lineage: Eukaryota > Metazoa > Chordata > Aves > Passeriformes > Acanthisittidae > Acanthisitta > Acanthisitta chloris. The sequence goes on from NW_008674550.1 coordinate 13,594, forward strand.
TCCATTCCTTGGCTGTTAGTGATTCTGTGAATAAAGCTGGAAAAGACCTCCAGGATCACTGAATCCAACCTCAGGGGCAGTTGTGTCCTCTGAGGTGCTCTCAAAGCCTTCCCACTGACCAGAGGAGTTGTGTGAGGAGGTAACTGCTGGGGGAGTAAAATGAGCTTCTCCTGCAGTTCCATAGTTGTCAAAACAGCCCTTCCAAGGCAGCTGATAAGTAGCATCTTTGTGGTTTGTGTGGTGCCATGGAGAAGAGTTGGGTAACGTTTTCCGTGTCTGTTAGGATGGGCCCTGTGTATAATAATTCTTTGGGAATAAACACACAGGAGCTCTGCTCAGGCTTTTGGGCAAAGGAATTTTGGTTCTGTGTCAGCCAGGAAGTGAGGAAATCAAAAGTCCAGCAGAGTTCATGGAGTTTCAGTCCCTTAGGAGGAAAACAGAATGTACATGAGAAAAACATCAATTAACTGTTGTTCCTGTGGAAGCAAATCCTAGATTTGTACAGTACACTGTGGCCTGAAGTGATAGTGAAGTGGAAACCAGTGTAATTTTCAGTTCTGCCTAGAAAAGATCCTTGATACAATCCTGAAGAATATTTTTATAATTAAGAATACCTGCTCAAGTGATCCAGCTGAATTTTTAATAGAATCACCTCGTGAATGAATTTACTCATACGTATGGAAAAGCAGAACCTACCTGCCTGTTCCTATCCTGGCTGAAAATTGGGGCTTATTTTTAGCAGAAAAAGAAATATCTGGATGAATGAGGTAATGTTTTGCAAGGCTGCTGTTAAGAAAGAGGCATATGTCACAGATTTGTACCAGGATAGCTGCAGACTATTCATGCTTGAGTTCCTTCATTTTTGGGAAGATATTATACGTAAGAAATCGTTATCTTAGCATTGTGAAAGGGAAGGTGGCTTAAGTCAAAATTGTCTTGAAAAATCAATATTCCTTTATGGTACTGTTTTGCTACTGAATGAAATTATAAGATGGGAAGGGAACACAGAGATTTCTATGTCACACAATCACCAAGGGTAGAGGAGACCTCTAAGATCATCGAGTCCAACCCTGTCGTCTAATAGATGAAAAGTCATGTTTACATTTCTCCTGTGTGTTGGCTTAGGCATGTGTTAATGGGAAAAGTGGGATTGTGGGTTATGTTTCATATGAGGAAAATGCAGGCTTTCAGATTAAATTCTGGAAGATACTTTAACTTTGGTTAAAAGTCTGAGAATATGAAGTATAAAGGAAGCTTTTAGCAGTGAATTTTAGTGGACTCAAAATGTGATGATAGTTGATGTCTAATCAAAAACAGTGATAGAATGCTGCTTGCCAAAAGCAAAAATGAGAACTCTTACCCTTTTTTGCTCCTTCAGTGCTGCTCAGCACACATTTTGAAGTCAGCTTTAGAGCACAGTGTCTCCAGGGAGAGGTACCACTCTTGCAGGGTTGTGTCAGTGAGGGGAGAATGCAGATGGGGGTTGTAGAAGTTCTTTGCTTTTTTGCTGGTGGTTCAGATGTGGAGAACCATTTGTCTCAGCTTGTTGGCAGGTAATGTCTGTCTGTATACAGGTTTTTGTTAGCACTGTCTCAATCTCCCCCAAATTTTGCTTTGAAGTTATTTAAGAAGTTCCACACAAAGGTGTTGGTCTGTCAGACTTTCTCAGACATGAGTAAACCTGAAGGAACAGACAAGCAGTTTCCAGTTGACCTCCTGGTCTTTCTGGTTCCTCCTTGTCCATCCCTGTTGTCCTTCACTCAGCCAGGGACAGTGTCTCCCTCTCCAGATGTAGGTGAGTGTTTGGAAGGGGAAGGTGTGTGGAGCACATGGCTGCAGGCTCTGAGACACAGCAGTTGGGGGGTGAGTTGTGTTCTTTGCAAAGCAAAGGTCATGTTGCCACTGAAGACCCCAAAGCCTCTATGTAGCCAAGTGCTTAAATCCATGCTGACTTTAAAATCTGCAACCACTACTTACATGCCTAAAATCAGTCGTGGGCTTGAATAACTTCTGGAATTGGAATCAAAACCGAGAGCTGGGAGTGATGGAGAAAAGACTGGGGAGAGTTAGCTAGTGAGAAAGCTTGGGCTAGGGGATGTGAATGGCACAGGAGGAGGGGGATGTGATCCAGCACCTTGAGATGGGAGTGGAAGTTGGTTGGCAAGTTGTCACTGCCATTGCACAGCTAACCAACGTTTTATCATCCCCTCTGCCCCCGCTCTAGGAGTTCTGTCCCTGAGTCATGGCAGACAGAAGACCAGAGAAGTCATGTGAACAAGCATGTGAATCCCTTAAGCAGCAGGATTATGAAGTGGCAGTGAAGCACTGCACAGAGGCTCTCCTTTCCCTCAGCCAGTACCCCCCAGCTCACCTCCCGGAGCCATGCCAGGCACAAATCGACCGCATCAAAATCGAGACTCTGCTGTATAGAATTGCTTCCTTTTTGCAACTTGTGAGTGTGACTCTTCAATAGTACCTAGCAAACTGGAAAGAACCATCACGTGTCTTGTAACATCAAGCTCTAAATAAAAGTCAGAGTTTTCCTGTGACTGGCAGGTTGGTTTGCCACGGAATCCCTCTGGCTAGTGCCTATATGAGGCTTCTGTCTTGTAGTTTTCCCTGATCTGTTTGTTTTCCAGGATTGGAACCTCTGAGTAGTTTGGATCTGAATCACAGTTCTCTCACAGAATGCAGAAAAACACTTTAAACATTTTTTTAAAGGAGAATATATCCCAGGAAGGCAAAATATCTGTGTTTAGGGTGTTATGTTTGTACAGTGATGCTGAATTACATACCAAACTCCCTTATCTGTAAAGAACATGAAGTTTTTGCAGACATAAACACTCAGAAAGCAAAGTTAAGAAGTTCCAGAATCCAGGTAGCTGACTCCTACCTTGTTTAGCTCCATCTGAATAGGCCTAACATTAGTTTTTAATATTTGATCCCACAGTAGCTTCCAGTGCCAGGCTCGAGCAGAGCTGGTGACAGATGTAACTCTCAGACTTGGGCAGATTTTTAGTGGAAATGTGCAAGCTGGGGGCTTGTAAAGGTTTGTAGATGCAAGGGAAGAGGCACAATCATGAATTATATGGGTGATCTGCTTCCAAATTCATGTCCTTCCTGTAAATCATCAAAGAGCTACAGTTTCTTAAAGGGGAGGACACTGCAGTGCTTAAGAGTGAACCTACAATCTGCTTTTTCTTGCCTCTCTGGAAATGTGATTAGAGATTTACAGGGGCCTTGTCCACCCCAAATCTTCACATACTGGGTATGAGCAGTCTCAGCCCAGGTGGAAAACGTTTGGCCAAGGCCTAAGATCTTGCTGAGCAGCTTTAAGGCAAATCTTGCCCATATGATGAGGGAATGTTTTCAAGCATTCTTTAAATAGCTGAATTGGATTATTCAGTGTGCAAAACAATATTTGGGAAACCTCTTAAATGGAGAGGTGACCTGTCTTATGGCTCCTCAGGGGAAGAGATTCAGAAATAAGGGTGGTTTTTCTCATGGAAGTTGTGTTACTCCAGATTGGACTTCTCAGAATCACGTACAAAAGTCAATATGCAGATTGGTGCTTAGAATATTTAATCCATTCCTGACATCAGTCTCTGAAATCCTGTAAGGCACCTGTCTGGGTGTTCATCATGGGGATGTTACTGCAGGGAGTCTGCAGGGACTGGGGAAAAACATGTGATCAAAAGCTTCCTATTAAAGGCTTGAATTGTATAGGTATGTAAAGGCTGAAAAGGAAAAAAAAAATCCAAATTTTCCTTCTTGTTTTACTAAATGAAACAGTCTTTAAAATCACCACTGATAAGACAGAGTGAAATAATGTACACAACTTAAACATTTAGACAGAACCAGATTAGTGCAAGTCTAAAAAAAACCCAAGGAAGTTCAGTGCTGTATTTTTTCCTAGGTGTTGTGAGCCACCTTCAAACATATAAAACACATCTTTGCCCATTCATGTTCCTCTTTTAAAATATCCATTTGCTGAGAATCTGAGAAACAGTCAGCATTTAGGAATTAATTGCATTGCAATTGACTTGTGACTTATGTTCTTTCCATGTTCCACCCAGGAAAAGACAAGGTAATGGCTTCTACAAAGTTTTAAGAAACTTGTAATTCAAGCATGTAGTTGTTTGTGCTAACTGAAGTAATGCAATTTTTAAACTTTTCATGTTTTACCTTTCAGAAAAAGTATGGGCAAGCAGATGAAGACTGTAGGCATGGTATGCTTATTTCTTTCTTTATTACATAGTGTTATGAATTGCAGTCAGTTGTCTGAATTTTTAAAGCTGATGCCCAGATTTGTTAGTTTGCTAACAGTGGGTTTTTTTCCTAGTTAAAATTATGTATCTGCCTTATAATACTTTTTCTGTCTTTTTTTTTTTTTTTCCCCCCTTCAAGAGAGCTCTCACTCTTTTGTAACTTCCTCGAGCACCAGAACTCAAATGCATGTCTTTGGCACAGAGGTGCTATTTGGCTAATAGATATTTCAGTGCACAAATGTAGGATGAGTTGACAGTGTCAGGAATCTTGTGAAGATCAAGACAAGTGATTGTTCTGCTTTCCTTCTGAGGGACAGGCTGGGTATTTTGGTTTGCATTTGGGACTTGATTCAGAGAAAATCAAGATGATGTACTTGCATTTATTCCTATTTGTTAAAGCTTCCAAATGTGCATGTGTCACATTGAAGTTGAGCCTTTCATGTTTCACTGCCTGTTCTGTTGGGGTGTTTTTAAAGGAATTAACCATCCTTCCTGATCTCTGTTGTTCATGTATAATGCAAGTGATTCAGAATTCACCGAGTTTGGAGAGCGTTGGAACAGAGTTTATCAGTTAGATTTGGAAACAAAAGGTGGGTAGATCCCACCTTGCAGTTTTCAGTTCTTTAGCTGCTCTTGAATTTTAAAGGAAATCTTCTCCAAGCACAGTTCTGTGATACACTCTTCTGACAATCCTGTGCTAGCTGTGTTAATCTTTAAATCATTCCTTTATGGCTTTGTGGGTTTGACATTGTTTTGGGGTGTTTAGAAACGCGTTTGCCTTCGCTGACAGTCAGGTCATAGCGTGGGGAATTCATGGGGCTCTGCAGGCTCCTTGTGAAGGGCCATAAACCACAGCTGGGAGGAATAAACTTGCTTTCTGTAGGTGTAAAATTCAAGTTAACATTGCTTAATCAGTGCCATTCTTAAAATAGCCTGGATTGTTTTTAAAGCTGCCTCTAACTGGTGCTGGATGCTCCAAGGGTGGAACGTTCTGACTAACCCCAGAGTTTCTTTCATGGTGGCAAATCAGAGCGAGCGAGAGACATATGGGAGCTGAGTGGTGGTTGCAGGAGGTAGGAGGGAGAGTGCTGGTTAATGAAGAGTATTCTCATTGATGAGCTCTGATGGTTTGTCATGGGGAGATGGGTGACACTCCTCTGTGGAGCCTTCTCCTGGTGTGTGTGTCAGTTAGCAGTGTCTCTGAGCAACTGTCATGGTAACTACTTCTCTTCTCTCGCTGGATGGGCAGAGGAGTGGGTGGAATATGACCACTGATACTACTTTTTAAAAACTATTAAGTAGGACAACTTTCACACATACATTAGTAACAAAGGACCAGCATCCAGTTTAATGTTAGTTTCCTGAATTCATGCCAGCATGTTTGGCACCTATTTTTTCCAGATCTAAAACTGAGAACGTTTTCCAACTGATTAATGTCACATTTATGTCTGTATATAAAAATAAACACGTTGTGTATGTATTTCTAGCTGTGTATCCATGCACATCTTATTTTTATGAGTATCTGAGTAAAGGATTTGGCTGTGGTTCTCCATGCTGTGTGGTTATCTATTGTAGCCCAGCATCTGACAGCTAAGAGTATCTACATTTATGATCCCCAGAGCTCCTGGTTTTGGCTTTGTTTGAAACATCTTTGGGAAGAAACAACCTTAGCATGGACTACCTCATGCTCACCCTTCCTCGATTCTCACAGGCAAAGCTTTACCCAAGCTGCCCTTGTGTCTTTTCACAAGACTTGACATGTTGCATACCTGTGATGGTTTCACTTGAACCTGAGTGATAAGTACATTTTGGAATAGCTGGAGAGATACACCTTCTTTATAGCATGCTGCTTGCAGGGAGTGATGATGACTTCAGTCTGCTCAATTATTCCACCAATCTTTACCAAAAGGTATTGGTTAATGTGTTGCAGCCTTTGATGTGGAACCCTCTGCTTGAGCTTGGTGACATTATGCAGTTAGTGCTACGAAATATCATAATTGGAGATCTAATCTTTGGGATTAAAATAGCAAACTGTCAGCCACGTTGGAGCTATTTGTGGCTCTGCTGCTTCTGATTTGGGAAGGGAGTTCTATTTCTGGAAATGTGGTCAGTAGCAGCAGAGTGGTGAATTCAGGCTCCTCTCTGAGCACTGTGTAAACAGCTCTGAGCTACCATTGCAGTTTGCAGAGATGCTTGTTTCCATGTAAATGTTTTGTGGGACTGTTCTATCTGAGTCTCTCGTGCAGTTTCTGTTCAGGAGTGAACGTCTGTCGAGTGAGGAGTTTTGATTTATTGTTCTGAAATGCAGTCCTGAAGTTGTGGTGAATGTAAAATTCCTGTTAGCACTAAGAGGAGCTGTTTGCATCTGCATGAGTAGCAGTATAAACACAGATGTTGGTGTTGCCTGCAATAACAGTTATTTTATAATTCCCTAATTTTAAACAACTGTCCAGCCTCAGCCTTCTCTTCACTCCCATGCTGAGCTTCCTAGCTCTTTAGTCACTCTGCATTTCGTGTTCTGGACAGGTAATATCTGTGATTAAGTGTTGTTCCTGCTTGCCTGCAGCACGTCTGTATTGTGAAATAAATCCTTTCACTCTTGCAAGTGTCAAGGGAAGTGTCTGTTTGGCACTGCTGAACGTCTGACCCAGTGCTGGGAAGCATTAGGAAAGTTTTCTGTTCCGTGGAGCCTGTAAATTTATGGGCTCAGACAATGGTTTCTATATCCCCCACTCCACAGTGGGAGTGAATAAAAGCCTTTTTAGAGGAGCAGGAATTGCCCACGAGGAGGTTAGCTATTTTGGGAAAGCCAGGGCATGTTTTTTGTGAGCATGAATGGATCCTCCTGAGCATGTTTGTGTTCCTGAGAGTCGGTGGGTGCCGTTTCTCTCTGCCCTCTGCCAAGAGAAGCTCCTTTGTGTCTGTGTCAGATACTTACCCTTCCCATATTTAATGTCTCTTTTAGCATGGAAACATGACAACCTTTTTTGAGCTCATGCACAGCATTTCTTAGCTGGTGGGAGACAAGTTTCAAGTTAGGCACGAGCAAGTAATACTCATTTTGCATCCAAGAGTTGTCGTTCCACGAAGCCATGGATTCAACTGAAGTGTCAGACGTTGTTTTCTTGTTAAGGGGGAAGGGAAACTGTACCTAGTTGAGTTAAATGTGTGGTGTGAAGGAGCTAATGGTGCCTGCTCTGTGTTGCAGTGCTGGGAGAGGGCCTGGCCAAGGGAGATGGACCTTTCCGTGCAGTGCTCTGCTGCATGCACCTCAAAGGGAAGCTGCAAATTGTCTCTAATGTTCTTTCCAAATCACTGATGGGTGAATCACTGGTAAGTGGGTTTGCTGCATCTACATAATTCAGAAAACAGTTTTGTCTTTCCTTTTTTGAAAACTGTGTTTAATAACAAACTTCTGAACATATGTTTGACTGGCAGGTTGCAACGGGAATGGTTTGTGTGGAGAAGAGAAATGTGTGGGCACACAGATGTCACCAGGGTGCCAGGTTGTTGCAGTCCCAGTGCTGCAGAGTTGTTAGGATTTGGAAAAGTTTTCTCATTGTTGGCACCGAATCCTCAGGGAATGCAAAATAAATTTGTGCAGTCGATGAGAATAATCTCAATCTCAAACTTTTGCTTACTTTTTGTAAGTTGCCCCTGAGCCTGTTTTATATTGTCTTCAGGAACAACTTTAGCTGTTTAAAACAGGAAAAAATATTGCTAGGACTTTTAAATAAATAGCCAATGCTAAGCTGTAAGACAACATGAAAAGCTTTTCAGGAAAAAAATAAAGCTTTGCATTTCAGGAGGAAGATAAAGATTTGAGTTCAAAGCTTCTATTTTATCCTTGAACTGTTAAAACTTATAAAGATGCTTTTAACCCCAGACATGTAAGTAATGTGACTACTCATATGGGGAAAATCAGGGATGTGTCTAAGTCTCTAAAGGACAGTGTCCTTTTTATTTCTGTAATCCAGATGGAGTAGCATGAAATCCCAGGCAGGTCATCACCCTGAGCTGCTGGTCTTGCTGTGGTCCACAAAATCATTCCCCAGTGTGCAGCAAACAGTAATTACACACTCAGAGACACTGATTGTTGCTGGCAGAGCTGCACAACCCTAGTGCTCTGTGGTGTTCCACAAATCCAGCACACAAACTCGCAGAACTTTTTGCTATTTATACATTCAGCAAACAAAGACATTCATGTTCATTGGCTACAGGTTACATAGTTCTCTTGTTCTCTTTCTGTCTTTTGCTTAATGATTCTCTAGTTTCTCATGCTAATTAGTCCTCATGCTCAGTCCTCCTCTTCTTGTGGGCTGGTGGTTTCTGGAGTTGGTGGCCGTGAGTCTGTGGCTCGGATCTGTCCCTGTGGAATTGCCTGTTACCCAGTCAGAGCTGATTCAGCTCAGTTGCTGAGTTGTCTTTATTAGTTTCTCCCTTATCTTGGGAGTTCTGCCAAGTGTCCTTGTGGGCTGTGAATTCTGTGTTCTCAATGTCCACTGTCAGTGGTACATCCTCCCCCCAAGCTTTGTTTGCCTCCCCCTAGGTGTGGGATCATCGAAGCATGTCAAGCTCCAACCCTTAACAAGGCAATTCTACCAACCAGGAGTTTGTCTTTCTAACTCCTGGACAGCAGGTAGAGCTTGTTAGCTGCTCTCTGTTCCAAGGGTTAAATCTCCTTGCTTGTTGATTAGGCTTGAAGGCATACAAAGATCAAACATCAGAGGACATCCTCTCTTAAGGAAAGTTTTAAGGATTCCACACTGTTGCAAAATGTGGTAAACCCAGAAACATGGGCAGAGCACAAGGAACAGCTCTGGTCAGGCCAAGAGGAATGTGTCAGTGACATCAGGGACTGTTGCAGGAGAACCTATTACCTTGAAATTGGATCAGTCTCCTGTATCTTGGTGCTTAACTGAATCAGTAGGTTGTTTTGGGAGAGAGTTCTGTTTGTCTGTCTGGTGTATATCCTGACTTCCTTCCCCCCTGCCAGTGGCTATTTTTACATTGTTTAGCTGGTGTTTTCTGCTGAAAAAATGGTTCATTGAAAAGTTCCTGGTGAGGCTGAAGGAAACTTGCCTTCAGGAGAAGTTAGTAAAATTGCCTTATTGCAGGGAATGCAGAGTGCCCTGTTCAGAGCTGTTGTTGTGCAAATAAAGGTAGCTTTGTACAGAGTTCCAGAGTGTCATCCCAAAGCTGAGTTTGAGAGGTTTTTACAAGCTTTAGGTTGTTAGACACAGTTGTTTTCAGTAGAAATATTAAAATCAGCAGCTGATCTACTGACTCGTGCCATTGTCTGAGAGAAGAAATGAAACAAAGTCTTGGAATGGATTTATTGAAGAGTTGGAATCCATCCAGTTTCCTCCCCAGCGAGTTAAGAGAGTGATTCTTGGTAACATTTCTGTGCTCTAATACATTTGAGCTCAACAGGTTCAATTTGCAGCCTGATGCTGAAGAAGGGAAAAATCATCCTTAAAAAAAAGCCTAAGTGTGAGAATTGTTAAGTGTGTAAGTTTTCAGCAAAGAGTAATTTCAGCTGCTCAGTAGCACAGTCAAAACCTGGAGAAGCCTATTAAATGTAGTAGCACTTAATTAAATTTCTGCAGGAGATTATTGAAATAAACCCCCCAGGTCTGAGTTCCTTTAATCAAAGCTGTGATTTACCTGAGTGTGAAATTGTTGCACTTAGCTATGTATTTCAGATAAGTTCAAGTTTGAAAGATTTTTACTTCAGATGTGCTTGAATATGAAGTTATTTTTAGTTACATGGCCAACCTTTGCTTTTTAGTGAAAACTCCAAAAACTACACAGACTGCATCAGAGGAGAAAGAGTTATGAAACTGTCAAATTGGCAATCTGTAAAGTAGATCCTTAAGAAGAAATTAATCAATCACTGCTACAGCAGTGAAGGGTTACTGTATTAATTCTTTACAGCTGAAGGGTTTCAGTAACCACAGTATTAATTTTTTTCCCCAGAAGTTGTTCAGTGCTTTCCTGCACTGTCCTGTATTGAGACTTGCTGTAAGTCTAGTGCTGGTTTTGGCCAGTGTAGAATTCCCTTTTTCGCCATAATATTTGCTCAGTGTTATGTAGTATTTCATTTAAAAATGGTGAGTTCTAAGTCAAACTCATTTTTCCTTCTTCCTGTTCTCCTTGTGGGGGAAAATGAACTTAGCTGTGGTGGTTTAATGCACGTGAGGGTTTATGTGTTCAATAATTGCTATTCCTTCTCCCTCCAGAACGGGATGGTAACTAAAGATCTGACACGACTGAGAACACTTCTTGCTGAAACAGAGGTAATAATGAGCATATTGTTGGGCAGGCAATGAGCAGCACCTGGGGCAGCTGAGGGGTTGGGTCCATGTGCAGGAGATCCAGGCTCACTGCACATACTGGGTCAAACTTCATGGTTTCCATTGCTCTGTTGGTCCTTCCCCACCTGCCTCTTCAGGGTCCTTTCATCACACTCATGCAGGACGTGTGAGATGACAGAGAACAACACTAATAGGTTGTCAGCTCTCTTGAAGCAGCAAGTAGAAAGAATTCAGAGCATTTAGATCTCCCTTGTTTATTTATTTATTGCATTTTTCTCTGTTGGAAATGATTCCAAAGTCATAAATGTGAGTTAAGAAATTATTTAACAATATAAATACCCTCTCAGTCACCTTTTTTTGTTGGTTTAGAGGTCAAACTGTCATGTCAATTGATGAAATTCCCCTTTGATTTTTTTCCTATGCTTTGTCATTGGTTTGGGATTTATTTTTCATGTAGAGTCGAAGCTGAAAGACTTATCAATGCAGTTTAGACTTTTGGCCTTTTAAGCACTTCCTGCAGCCCACACTAAATTGATCACAGTGTGGAATTTGGTCTTGTAAAAGTCTCTAAAATTTGCTTCTAACACTGAGTGGACTTGGTGTTCCTGTCAGAATCCTAGTTATCATCAGAATTCCTGTTATCAGTGGCTGCAAAAAGGTTTTTAGGGTAATAGGAATTCTTCTCTGGGACTGGAAGTGATTTCAGACTTCTGATTGATATTTTTATATTGGTTGTGCTAAAACCCATTCTGACAGCAGTTATTGCTGATGAGATTGTTTCATGTTCTTTGTAACCATGGGCTTTTTTATACCATTGTAGGCAGCTGGTAAAGTACCATCAGGATACCATGTAGAAGATTTAGAAGAAGGTATGTAACTCAATTTTCAAGCTGTTTCATTTTGCAGTGAGAAGTATCGGGTTCTGCTGAATCCTCAGACCTGCACAGTAGGCCAAAAACAAGGCAGAGGCTTGACTGTCCTGGAGAGCCCCAAGGACTGAGGTGGAATTGCCTCATCTCTGACTGAATTTGGAGGCAGAAGTCTGTGCTCACTGATCAGAGAGCTGTGCCAGAGCCTGCCCTGTCCTGCAGGTTGTTTGAGACTTGCCTTGCTCTGAATGAAGCTGTGAGGGATTGAAATAATTTTTGGTGGAATAATTTTGCTTGTGTAGTGTCTGAGTGAGGAGCATTTGGTGGTGGAAGAGTAACCCAGGGTGTCTCCTCAGGGTCCCGGGATGGCTGGCAGTTCCGCCCTCCTCCCCGTGGCGTCACCAGCAGTGAGGAGTACACACTGTGTAAAAGGTAAACTCTGCTTTTATCAGCATTCTCCAAGGGATCAGCATGTCTCCTCTTCTCTTCAGCTGCTGACAAAATGATTGAGAGGTCAGGCAAATGAGGGGACCTGTCAGCACAGGAGTTGATCTGTTCACAGATTTTCGGGAGGGTCAGTTTATCCAGAAGCACTTCAGATTATCCAGTGCAATCACTAACTGCATGATCATAGGGCAGTGGTTGGAGGAGCATTTTTAGTGGCAGGTCAGCATCTGTCTTTGTCCCCCACCTTTTCTAATTTGGGTCACTCAGAGGTGGGAGCAGAGTGAGCAGGCCAAGGCACAGCGAGCTATGTTTGGCTGCAGCCTGCAGGTAAATAGGCTTTGTTGGAAGATGGGCTTTGTCTTCAGAGGAAAGGAAGAATTTCTCCCAGATCTCATTATTTCTCTTTTGCACTGGCTCAAACACACAGAGAAGATCCAATGGCTTGTTTGGAGTTTCTCCTCCTTGTCTTTTCCAGTCAATATTGCCATTAGTTTGTGTTGTTAGGTGTCGTTGGTTACATAAAACTGTACTAATATATATGGGCAGGAACCATCATTATGCACTTGATCCTGCCATTTATGTAACTCATGCAAATGAATTATTTTCAAACCATGAGCAGCACTCTGACCTGCTTTTTAATGACATGCCTGAATCACTGAGTTTGAGCTACTTTTGGCAATATTTTCTATAGATGTTAAACCTTGGCAGCTCTTTTTGACTCTTACCATATCTGGTGCTTACTCAGCAGTTTTATAAAGCAGAGATTTACAATCTTTAGCTGTTGAGTAACATCTGTACCATATTTCCAAGCAGTGCTGTGAGACACGTTCCCACTAAAGCTGTGATTGGCTTTATGCTCCCTGTTAACCCTTGCAGTGAGCAGGATGTGCCTTACTCAGCAAATCCACATAACAGTGTCATTCTGACCATGGGCTGAAGATTTTTGTTCCTTATGAGGAGGCAGTTACAGGTACTGGATGTGAATTTCTGAAGCTCTGCTTTATTTCTCCCCTGTGTGCCATAGAGCAGTAGGAGTGCAGCATATTTATTCTAGATAATGAAGCTGTGGAATTGCAGGAGGTATTAAATAAGAAAGTAAAGATGAGGGGGGGAAAAAGTGTCTGTTAAAAATATATACCATGAGAACTTGGAAAACCTGTATCATGATGACAAATTTTAAAGTAATATGCTTACCTGTTAAATAAGGGAAAGGGAAACACTTGATTTTAAATCTGCTCTGTAGCTAATAAGACCAGGTCAGCGATTTTTTTATGCCTGCACTCCATTTACTCTGGGCCATGAAATTATACTTGCAGTGGTGAACTGGAAAATTTACAGTAAAAATACTGAAATTGGCTGCCAAGAAAAATATTTTGCTTTCACATATATTAAGGAAAGCAGCCTGAGAAAGCCTCTAGTAACATGTTGTTACATATCATGCTTGTTTTATTTACAATTTGAGCATGCAAACTTTCAAATACATTTCTGAAAGAACAAATGAGTGCTCAATCAGTTGATAACCACTGATACCAGCGTGGCCTAGATATGGTGTTACTTGGTTTTGTGTCTCAGAGCTCTCATGCTGATGTCAGGTTACCTTACCTAACACGTGTCCTGGGGGCAGGTTGTCCAGTCCTTGCTCCCTCTCTGCTGTCCCCACCAGTGACATGGGGTCCTGGCTTGGTTAGTGGAGCCTTGGTGCATCTTTTCTCTTCTACAGGAGCTCATCACTGCAGGAAGAGATTCTTAGTATAAGTATATTCAGAGGTAGACTTGAAATTCAAATATAGTGATGTTTACAGAGTTTCTATTAACTTAATACCCTGACAGAGATCACCCTGCCTGGCTTTATTTATAATAAATGTGATGCTGGCATTAACTTTTTATAGTCTCCCTTTGCAAAACAAACAAACAAACAGAACAGCCTCCTGACCTGGTTTTATTCTGTGTATCCAACCCTTTCTTGGTACTGTCAGAACTTAAACCTCCCTCCCTGTTTCATTTTCATTTTGTCTTCTATTTTGAAGTGCTTCAGTTCTGCAGAATGATGAAGGTGCAGCTCTTGCCTTGTGCTTTATAATTTTAATGCAAAGTTGAGTTATAAAAACAGTTCCCAGGTTATACAGATGTTTGCCCAGACTTGCAGTAAAGCCTGAGAACTAGGATGTCTGAATGGTATGAACATTTAGAGTGTCATTAATTCGATGCATCAGCACATGCCACTGAATGGAAGATGTATTTCCTTAACAAATTCTTAATGTCTGCAAAAGTAGATCCTTTTAGACTGCTACACCCTTGCCAAAGAAGAGGATTAAACCTTCTCCTTGAGAGCTGATTTCTGTGTAGGTGTATTAGTAGAAAGGACCATGTGATGTCACTGTTGCTCCAGGAAAAACTGCTGAATGAGTATTTATCAGCTAATGACAGTCACTGGAAGAAATTATGCTGCATCTTTGCATTGCCCCTGATTAACAGGGGCTTTATGCATATTAATACAGTGCCTAGTCATTTCAGGGATGGTCTGTGATCTCCTTGTGCTAATTGCTGTACAAACACTTGATTCCTTTTTCTTTGAAGCTGGAAGTTTCTTAAGACTTCTGTCCCTCTGTTTCTAAGAAGTTTGATATACTTTTCTGGGCTTTGCAGTAAGAGAAGCTGCTGCCTCTCTTAGAAAATGCTGCATACATATCCAAATTAGCTCCCATGGCCTGAGCTGCCTTTAGCTCAGTGAGAGAGACTCCGTGTCCTTCTGGCTCGACAAGTGGAATCTCAATACTTTTCTTTTCTTAAATGGAGATGGAAAAGTTCAAGGCATAATGATTTTTCCTATTTTATGTAGATTTTTAGAGCAGGGGATCTGCAGGTATGGTGCCCAGTGTACTTCAGCACATTCCCAGGAGGAGCTGACAGAGTGGCAGAAACGTTACGCGTCGCGCCTGATCAGGCTGAAACAGCAGAAGGAAAACAAGCAGTGTTCAGGCAGTTACATGGAAACCTTGATTGAGAAATGGATGAACTCGTTATCTCCTGAGAAAGTGGTAAGGAAAACATAACTGCTTCCCTGTGTGCTCCTCTTTAAAACTAACACATGAGCCTGGTTTTGGCCCTTACTATCAGAGCTGGTCGAATTGCCTCTCACCAAGAAATTGTCCAAGTAATTCTCTTCCCTATATAAGTACCAGAGACTTAGGCTGATCTGTGGGTTAATTACAGCTGCTCCTTTTGCATATTTACTCTGCCAGTGCAGGATGGGTCAGCCAAGCCCGAGAGGGTTGTTCCTTTTCCTTGACTAGGTGACAGGACTTTTTAAAGTCAACAACTGGTGAAGCTTTCTTGACTTAGTGCAGGATCCTCCTGTTTGTGTGTGGCTCCTTGTCCTTGCCTGCAGCTGCAGCCACTTGTGTGAACAGCCAATCCCCCAAGTGGTCCAAAGAGCCTGAATACCAAGGAGTGTGGGATATGGATACAATCAAACTCAGCAGCTCTTTGGGATTCTAAGGAATGTTTTTTGTGGCATTCAACCAGCTCTACTTACCACTGACCCTAAGGAGTTTTCAGTCCATCTATTGTTGATTAAAATCTGGGAAAAGTGGACCTTGTGCAGAAAGCATTGGTGAGCAGAAAGGCTGATGCTAGTTCCCTGGTGGCTCGAGTAGTCCCATTGGTGTCAGTGAGGTTTAGGCTCTTCTGGGCCTCATTGCATCACAGATCCTTCTTCCCAGCTGCAGTCTTGTTCTGCTCTAAACATTTACAGTCAAGTTGGTTATTGAAAATCAAGCCCTGTGGTTGATTGTCCTTAAATGGTTATATTCTTCCCTCACACAGTGTGATCCAGTAGATTTGGCTTACTTGTCTCTCTGAATTAGCACATATTGCCATTAAGTCCTACGCAGGACTTGCATCATTCCTGCACAGTCTAGGAAACCCTTCTTTCCACTTTCTGCTAAAAAATAACTTTTCCTAAATGTTTGTGTTTTGATATTGCCTATAAAAGTTTAATGTTGTCTTCTTTTTCTTTTAATCTAGCTTAGTGAATGTGTGGAAGGAGTGAGAGTAGAACACAGTCCTGAGCTGTCGGTAACTGTCACCACCAAAAAGTCTCATCAGACATGGACATTTGCTCTCACGTGTAAGGTAGGACTACTTGGCTTTTGGAAGTGAGTCACTAATAAAGACAATGCAGCCCATAACCTTTTGCAATTAAGATTTTAATTGCATCATTCTTCAAATAGAGAAACTCCCAAGCACCATCTCTCTCTCTTTTCCCAGCAGCTCTGGTGATTCTGTATCAGATTTCTGGAAATCAGGCTCTGAGAAGTTGAGAGTTCTTATAAGCTCTCCTTCTCTGGTTGCAAATGAAGATGTTCCTGAAGTAACTCCAGTGTTTGAACCTTTGTCTTGTAGCCTGCAAGAATGCTGTACCGAGTGGCTTTGCTGTACGATGCCCATCGGCCACACTTCAGTATCGTTGCAATATCTGCTGGGGACAGCACTACCCAGGTGTCCCAAGAAGTTCCAGAAAACTGTCAGGAATGGATAGGAGGAAAGATGGTCCAGAATGGAATAGATCATTATATATACAAAGTCAGTATAGCCTTTAACACGGAAATCTTTGGGACTTTTCGCCAGACTGTGGTGTTTGACTTTGGATTAGAACCAGTTCTCATGCAACGAGTGATGATTGATGCTGCTTCCACGGAAGGTAACGTATGGAAACTTCCTCTTTGGAATAGTGGAAATCTTTCATGCCATCTCTGTCCCTTCCACAGTTCTGGGCAGATCAGAATGTCAAGTACCAGAATGTCAGATAGAGCACAGGTCACATACAGAATGTCAAATACAGTATGAGGCACATGTCTGGTCTTGTGTGTTATATTTATCATATGTATGAATGTAAAGAGTGGACAGAAGCTCTAGAGGGTCTAAATAAGGCAGATAATTGCAATATGACTTACTCTGTGTCAGGATATGGCTCCAAAATACTGTCACAATGCTGGGAATTTCTAGTTTGGTGTGTGTCCGAAGACAGCACTGCAAGTTCTGCCTTTATAAAAATATGTTTGTTTGTGTAATCATTCTTATATTGATGAAAACATGACACATGTAGGAACAGGTCAGTATTGAGAGGATGTGTTTCTGTAGAAGAATATACCAGGTAATTAATTCAGTAATTAAAATAGACTATCAGAAGTTGGTTATGTTGTTTTTTTCCCCTTGCAGTGTGTGACTAGGATTTTCAAAAACAAGAGGCAAAGTATTGGCTGTTGACATGAATTCTGAAAATGTAAAGAAAGTGTAGCTGTATCTGTGTGTTCAGGTTAAAAATTAACTACAAGTTACTGTCAGGGTTGTAATCTGTTTACGAAACTGCTCTGCATGTCTCAGTCCAAACCTGAGAAACTGAAAGGTGTTCCAAGAGGTGCAAAAAAGGAGGAATCTCTTTGCTTTAAGGTTTAAGAGAGCTGAATATAGGTCACTGTGTCACTTGGCAGCAAGCCAGGGGGTGGGATGTAGTATGGTAATTTCGTGTGAGAATTTGAGAGACAAACACCAAAGAAATAAATCGCAGCACTGGGATTTAAGCTGAAAGAAGAGGAAAAGGGATGAAGGTGAAGCTGAGAAAACAGCAGTTTTCTATTCCTGGCCTTTATCTTCATCTTATAGATTAACATTTGCAGCATTAACAGAAAGAAACTGTAAATACCAAATACCAAAGATCATGAACTGATCTTTGCAGATGACCCAAGTGCTTGTAGCCAGGAGCAGGAGGCTGTGCATGCTGTAGTGTCTGGGGAAGCAGAGGAGATTGCACTGCCAGTGAGAAGCTGCTCACAAACAAGGCCATGGTCTTTTCAGGAGCTGTTCCATGATTCCGTGTAGCCATGTGGGTAATCCCAGCTGACAACCTTCCTGGGACACTGAGCTGTGGAGAACAGTCAGGGGAACCAAGCCATAACTTCTGTGCAAAGTCAGAGTTACTGTCAAACCAGTCTCTGCTCTGGGGCCTTGTTGGATTAAACCAACTACTAACCACAGTGATCCGAGGAAGAGCCAGTCCAATTCCACATGAAGGTGATGGTGGAAGTTGAGACAGCACTAGTTACTGATACTTCCCTTCACATATTGCTTGTTTGAGTGCAGAGAGATAACTGATGTCTTCAAGCAGGTCACTGCACGTGATTATTCAGGGCCCTGTCTAGGCAGGAATGAAAGGTCAGCATTGTGATTATTCAGGGCCCTGTCTAGGTGTCTAGGCAGGAATGAAAGGTCAGCATTGAAGTATTTTTATGGAGGAGCCTCCATTCTACATTCTGAAATCTTTATTTACAGCAGGAAAAGAGAACTAAGGGAAGTTCTGCCCTGGGTGTATGTACAAACTGCTCTTCAAACAAGGGTTGCTGTATGCACCCTCTGTGCCAGGGACTGTCTGTGTCTTCCAGGGAAAGTACTGGGAATCAAGTGGCTCTTTCCAGCAAACAAGGACTCAATCCCAGCATAATTACTGAGCTTTGGAGTCTGAGGTCCATATGAATCTAGGCTTCATACCAGAGACAGCTTCATTTGTGGTGCTGTGATTTCACACACACAAACCACACAAACATGGAGTTTTTCTTGCCACACAGCTGTAGCCACTTGTATGGCTCAGGCCTGAGGGTGTGTTGAAATGTGGCTGCTTAGAGAACTCATGAGGTTAGTGAGTAAGATTAGCCATGTCCTTATAGTCAGAGTCAAGCTGAACTGAGATTTCTTTGGCTCAAACACTGGGGTTTCTTCTTATATAGAATAAAGACAGTCAAGATGATGTTAAGTATTTCATTTGAATTTGAAAATGTGTTTTTTTGCAGATTTTTTCAGCGTTGGTGTGATATCCTGGATACCTATCTTAAGTCTTACTCAGAGATAATACATTAAGATACCATAGCTTGACTATAAATGCCAAATATTTTCAGCTCTGCAATTTAACTGCAGTTCTGTTCACTGATTCACTGTTGTCAGAGTGGTTTTGTGGTGTTCATGGGTGTATTTTGGGTGGCTGCAGACAAGTGCTTGGTCTTTTGTTTCTCATTTAAGCTATGTGGTCCCTGAAATTAGGGAATACTAAAAAACTAGTTTCATTTCTCATGTAATTTTGGGTTAAATTTTTGCCGAGCAAACTACCTTCAGCTATCCAATACAACTTTCTGCACAATGCACATAACAGGATATTGTGGAATTTTCAAAAGGCTTTTGCAGTGTTGCCAATGCAATGATTTCTTGCTGGTTTGCAACTTGTTTTATGACCTTCTAAGTTTTATAATATATATTGTAAGGTTCTTCAATACCTTTATGTTTTTGAAATGAGGAGGCTGCACAAGTGCCATGAGGAGAGGCTGAGTGGGGATGTTCAGCCTGGAGAAGAGGAGGCTCAGGGGAGACCTTCTCACCCTCTGCAACTCCCTGACAGGAGGTTGGAGGGGAGGACACAGACTCAAGCTCTACCAGGGGAGGGTTAGGTTGGGTATCAGGAAGAGATTTTTTACAGAGAGAGTGATCAGGTATTGGAATGTGCTGCCCAGGGAGGTGGTGGATTCACCATCCCTGGAGGTTTTCAAGCTGAGTCTGGATGTGGCACTTAGTGCCATGGTCTAGTAACCACAGTAGGGTTGGACTTGATGATCTTGGAGGTTTTTTCCAACCTGGTTGACTCTATGGTTCTGTGTTGCAGTTAGGTTTGAGAGTGTGTTGCAATGCCAAGTCTTTCAGGGTTGCTTGTGACAGTTAAAATAAAAGTGCTTTCTTTGTCTCTATTGATTCTATTTGCTACCTATGAAATGGTTTGTTTTCTGACACTCTGTGAGGGTCTGTCTGCTCTCTGTGCACAAGCAGGATGGTAAGTACCAGCAGTGAACTTACTACAGCTGTGACAGGCAGAGGAGACTCTTCCCTCTGTTTAGCTCATTGTCTCTGGGATTATTATCTGTGGGTTTTGTTTGGTTGGGCTTTGAAATAAAAGCAAACCACATACAGGTTTGTGCTGACTTCCTTTCCCTGCTGTGTGCCCATGCAGATCTGGAGTACCTGATGCACGCGCGGCAGCAGCTCCTGACCACGGCGAAGCGTTGGGACTCCACCTCCAAGACTATTGTGGAATTTGAGCCTAATGAAACTACTGAATTGGAGAAGAGCCTTCTTACCAGATACCAAATCCCTCTGTCTGCTGACCAGCTATTTACACAATCTGTCCTGGACAAATCACTGACCAAGACCAACTATCAGTCACGGCTGCACGACCTCCTCTACATCGAGGAAATAGCACAGTATAAGGAAGTTAGCAAGTAAGTGATTCCTTTATGCAGCTGTTCCTTGCTGTTCTGTTGAGATGAGGATGGCAACTCTCTTCATTAAACTTTCATGCTTCTTGAAGATACTAAGTCTTCCTGTTTCTTTGGTGTGAGGCTGACTGAGCCTGGGAGTGGTAACTTCTGGTGAAGGTCCTTAGCACTTAGCAAATATAACTTCCTGCTAATTCTTTTACAACACATAGTGTGCACCAGTCTGCGCTTAGAGTTGGAGGCACTTAAGCACTAGTGTAGATTTTTGTTAATGTCAGGACAACATTTATTTTTGTTTCTATTTTTTGTCTGTCTATACAAAAATTATTAATAATAATTGCATTTTTGGTCCGGTGTGAAAGCAACTTATGGCAAAGGGATATATAAAACCTTTTGGTCGAGTTCTGATCTGGGGATGGTGTGGCAGTTGACTTCATTATATTTATTCCCTAAATAACTTGAAACCCAAGTTCTGAATAAAAGTTCCTAATACAAGACACTCAGCACACATTGTTAGGTTTGTTCTGACTTTAGGTATTATGTACACATGACCCAACTGGAGCAGCTGCATGAACCAGTCCAGAGTTAGGAAAAAGTTGTGCAATTCCCATGTACAGATCCTCCCAGGGCACTTTTTATTCTGTGGTTTGATATTTCTGGTTAAATATATTGCCTTCACTCATGTGATGCTAAAGTTTCAAAGTGTTGCACTGCTCAGAATGGAAAGTCAAAAAGACAGAGCTTCCCTTTAGCCTAATTTGATAGCAAAATTAGTTCTATCAGTTACTGAAAGTTCCAAATCAGGAATGTCTTTTTTAAGAGGAAGCGCTGCTGGAGCGACAGAGGTTGAGCTGAATCATCCCTCTAGGACTTGGAAAGAAAATACTATGAGTAGTGTATTTCTAATGCTTCTAAAGCAGGGAAGTGGTTCCATCTCCTTTTTTCTCTCAGATGAAGGGCAGTGTTTGAAGTACTTTTCTTCCTGTCTTTCATCAGTGCTGCACTCTGCTCTGGAGGAATCATGCCTGAATTTTGCTTTCAGCATGCAGAAATACCCTCTGTCACACAGTGATGGTCAGGTTGACTTTGCTAAGGCTTTTTGATTCAAAAGTGGATTTAAAGTAAACATTATGAAATAGGATCGAAACAAACAATATTTTCACATTGAGAATTTCACTCTCATAACTCATAGGAAACCAGTGAGCTGCAAACCTGGAGGAATGAAAGAAAAATAAGTGTGTCCTGTAGGTAACTCTTCCCTTTGGACTGTTTGGTGCAGTGCTAAGTTATTGCTCTTCTTTTTCTGTCTAGCAGATTAATATAAGTAAGTGTTAATAATGTTCTTGAAATCTTCTGTTTTGGTAGTGTTGATGACAGAAATATTCTTTTGATCTCGTAGCTGACCCACTTTATTGCAAGAAGGCTCAAACTAGCACACTTTTGTGCTCCTCTGTGGCTAAGATCACACACTTGGTATTCTCTAGTGGAGTGTCAGGGTTGCAAGGCTGGAAATGGGCTGAGAAATACAAATGCAAGTGGGTTGGAATACTCTGAGGTGGTGCCAGGAGTGAAAGTGGTGCAGTCACACTCTGATGGGTTTGTGGATGCACATTGTGGTAGGTTGTCAACGTGGTCTCTTATGACAACATGAGCAGTTGGGATTGGAGAGTGTTGGGTTTCAGAATGTGGATGATTTCTCCCTTTCTAGGAAAGCAGTTTCTGACTTTGTGTGATCACCTGAGTGGAACTCCTGGAAGGTATTGGATGAAAGTTGCAGTGGCTGCAAAACGTCTTGAGTTCGGTTATAAGGGAGTTAGTTGTGGATAAACTCAGAGCTTTGGTTTTAAGTCAGGTTTATTCTGATATTGGCAGAGGCATTTATAAAACTTACCCCCTGTGAGGACATCACAAAGCAGAGTAAAAAGGGGCCACTGCTGTCTGATTTCCAAATATACATACTGTGAGAAAAAACAAAACAATACTCTGATCTTGATGTTGGTGTTAGAAAGTGTTGCCTTATGTGCACCTGTTGATGTTTTCCTTTCTCTCTTGCACATTCAAAACAAACAGTAAGCAGTTGTTAGTGACTAGAACTTACTGTGTGTTTTCTTGGATGGATATTAGTGTGTGAGGTGACACAGCTCCTTCCCTGCTACCAGAATTACAGAGCAGATTTACCCTCGAGGCTGTGGAAACAGAAAACAGTGTCTTTGATGGACAATAAATTTGCTTTTGTCATGCCTGTGTCTCATTCCTCACTGCACAGCCTGTGTGAGCTCTGCAGGTGTCACTGTCTGAGATGTGCTGACTGTGCTTTTAACAGGGTGGTACATGGGGCTTTGTTCAGCTCGGGTTTATTTGCCTTTGGGGAATCGATTGTTTGCGTTAGTGCTGGATGATTAATGATTTATGAAGTCTTTCTGTAATTTCTGTGGGTTTAAATGTGAACAACAGGCATTAGCACTGCAGCCAGGGTGGGATTTGCAGTGCTTAGCTTCCCTCTCCTGCAAGTGTTTGTTTGTTTGATTTGTATAAGCCTCACAGAAAACCTTATTTTGTCTAAACCTGCAAAGCAAGGCTGAGGAATGGATGAAAGCAGCAACTTCTGACTTTTCAATAGCAAATCCTTAGAGGATTTTGTAGTTCAGGAGTTTGCCAGGAGGTGTCAGCTCACTCAATGGGAATTGCTCAGTTCTCTCCAAACTTTAGATTCCCTTCAGCACAGCAGATTCACTTCAGTCCTACCAACCTGTGCCTTGGCTCAGAAATGCAGCAAGAATGGTTTGCAGCACGTTTTGATAAAGCTGAATTTGAGCTGATACCTATTCAGCAGCACAGGGATCAACTTCTGCAAAGTTTGAACAAAATTAAATTCACTACAGCAAACGGTTGTACCTCAGGAAGAATTCCCAGCTCTTGGTTAGTGTGTTAGATGGTATTATGTCAGATGTCAGTATTTTAAACAGTGATCTGAATGAGTTAGGAGCTGTTTCAGATGGTGCTAAGCTGCTGAGAGCTCCTGTGGAACTGCACTTATATAGAAGAAACCTTGGGTTTTGTTTTGTTTGGGTTTTTTTATTAGTACATGAGGAAATTGGAAGGATTACACTTAATTCCCATGTCCTGCCTGCAGTACATGCTTTTGGGTGATTGCTTTCCCTGTGGCTTGGGCAGTGACCTTTGTGGCTCCTGACAAACCACACAAATCCCTGGGTTAGGTAAGGAAACCTCTCTTGCTGTCTGGGAGTGGAGGAGTGGGAAACTGGGGGAATTAATGCCCATGAGATGTAAAGAAGGAGCTGTTACCACATGGTGGCAAACTTGCAGCTTTTGTACAACATTTGTCATTTGTCAGATAAGAAAAAATAGATTTGATTGGTTTGGTAGATGTTTAATTACCAAGCAAGATGAAATGATGGATTTTATTGCTAAAGGCTTATGATTATTGATAGTCCAGGGCTTAAATGATCATTTACCAGTGTGTTAGCTTAAAACAGGAAGTATAAGAACAGATCCAATAAAACCAGTATGAGTATGGAAAGAATTATAAAAAGATGAGGTATTTTTCCAAGAGATTTTATTTCATTTGTGAAAACCTTTGGCTTTTACTTTTTTCCTGTAGTTCATTGCAAATTTAGGACAAAGTTGCTGATGAGAGAAGAACTGAATGTTGTTACTGTGTCAGACTTTACCCCCCTTTGTTCTTTGTAAAAGCAGGTTGAAGCAATCTGTTTTAAAACACCCCAACACATTAGGAAGGGATTACTGAGTATTGGTGAGAGGTCAATGAAGTGAGCTAATAAATCACATTAATGTGTTCTGCATGTGACTTTTGGCAAAGGGTAACTGCAGAGGATGGATCTGTTCCACCTCTGACTGCAGGAGGAACCTGCTGCTCACAGGAATTCTGGGGATAGATGGGTATAGGGCTGAGCCTGTGATGCCATTCCCTCATTTCAAGTGAAATGGTCTCATTTTAATGCCTACAAATTGATTTCTTTCAAGGCATTTTAATCAATACCTTTGAATTATAGGTGTAATACCATTTGCCTCTTAAGATGGAGATTGTCCTTTGTGGTTTGCAGCCTGGAAGAGAAACTTGGGGTAAACAGGAATCCTACTCTGTCCTTTGCTGCCTCTCTCTCCCTGCAGACCCAGCATAAGCTTACAAACTATTTACATAAAAATTTTTACTGCTTTGGGACATGCATAGCAACTCTCATTCTCCCTAAACTTATTTTAGTGCCAGAAAATCTGGTATTTGTTTCTCTTATCTGGAGGTTCATTTTTTTAAGCTTCATAGATACTGATTCTTTTAAATATATGTTTTATAGGTTATAATCCACAGGAAAATGTGTGACTATTCAACAGCTCCATACTTGGGAAGAGCCAGTTTGACTATCCTTCTTTATGTTTAGCAGTTAGACATTGAAGATATAAAGTGATGCATTAAAAAAGGTTCAGTGTGAATGCTGAAATTTCAGAATCCAGGAGCATTTCTGTGCACTGACTCACTACTTTCTTACTTAGGTTCAACATAAAAGTGCAATTGCAGATTGTAGCAAGCTTCATGCTGACTGGTGTGTCTGGAGGTGCAAAGTATGCCCAGAATGGACAACTTTTTGGCCGCTTTAAGCTCACTGAGACACTCTCAGAAGACACTTTGGCTGGACGGCTCGTGATGACCAAAGTCAACGCTGTTTATTTATTGCCTGTCACTAAAGAGAAGTCAGCACAGACCCAAGGAACCAAAGAGAAGGTTTATGAAGCAGCTATTGAGGAGAAAACAAAGGATTATATCTTCTTGAGGGTATCCAGGGAATGCTGCGAAGAGCTTAATCTTCGGGCAGATTGTGAAATGCAGGTAGGTCTGAGGGGAGGTGGGTTTGGTATGGAGCTCTCTGCCTTGTGTTTGTTTTGGCTCTGTGATTGATCTTGTGACCAAACAGAAATAACCTCACGCTAAGGTGGCTGGAATTGCCTGGAACAAACCCATTTCCACCAAAGGATTCTCTCCTCTCATTGATTTTGTCGTGGGGAAACATATGCAAGAATCTTAATGTCTTCATTTAACATGGATAATTGGTCTGGGAAGACTTCTGTTCTTCTGGGCTCTTGGTTTTGTGTTTGTTTTCTTAAAACAATAATTAAACTCCCTAATTGATTCTATTGGAAACTCCACTGGAATGCAGAATGAGCTGAGGCTTCAGAACTGGCTAATTTTTCCTTGAGTGTCTTATAAATCTTGGCCTGAGGCAGCAAATCTATTCTGCATTAAAAATTGGGTCCTAAAGTTGTTTGTAAAATCATTTAGTGCTTCATACATATATCAGTGAACTGGTGGTCAAATTCCTAAAGCATTACCTATATTTGAATGAATTTTAATTGAGAGGCTTTTTTTTTTTCTGGTGAATTAATTTATTTCTGATTTTTCACTGAAGATTTGGAAATGGATCCTCAGGTTAGAATTGAGGAGATGGTGATTTGGCTGTATAGAATTTTTGTTAGAGATGCTGGAGCTTTTGCTGTTCTCTTCAGCAGAGTTAGTAATCCCTCTGTGATTCTTAAACATTGACAAAACTACTTTGATTTCTGTGGGTTTGGATAAGTTAGGTGATTTCCTTCTTTTCCTCTTCTAATAATTCATCTTGGAAACTTCCTGATCCCTTGTTTACCTGCTGCTCTTAACTGTGCTAAGCTCACAATTGTGCTGTTACCCAGTGCACCATTCATGCAGGTGGGATGGAGTGAACTGCTGCTTTAAACTCCCGTGGCTGCTGCCACTGCTTTATTTTTGGAGTGATTCCTCTGTTCTCTGTCCTCTTCTGTGAACCTGGCAATGGATTCCCTTCCTTTCCCACTGTTTTCATATTGTGGAGTGTGTATTAAAGCAGGTTACATTCCTCTCTGTCACAGATGGCCTCATTCAGTACTCTGCAGCAGCAAATAGAACTGTTTGATTGCATCCAGGCAGCACTGAAACCAAACCAAATCCCAAGCTGTTAGAGAAGGTGGTGAATGCAGGTAGATAAGATGAGGTATTTGATGCCAGGCACCTTGCTTGGTGCTCCCAGAAGGGGCTATTAGAGTGTCACCCAGATGAGCATCACAATTTTTCTGCATTTAAATTACCATTGTTAGAATGTGTGCTCTTTTGTCAGCCTTGGGTCTGTCTGAGCACAGATATTTTCCCCATATAGATCAGCCACGAGTTTGGGCCCATTTGCCTTTTGAGTGTCAGTGTTTTCCAAACACCTGCAGGATGTGGCTGGGGGAAAATCAGGGTAGGGATGGGTAGGACAGAGCTTTGGAGGGAGCTCGAGGTGCCCCTCGGGCAGGATGAGCTGTGCTGTCACTGCTGACAAGTGCTGAACCTTCCTGCTTGGAGGAGCAGCTGTGGACTGAGGTGGTGGATGGCAAAACCTCCACGGTGGAGCAGTGAGGGAAAAGAATTCTTAAACATTCATGTGTCCTATTTAACCAAAAGTTTTCCTAGCAGTTGCAATCACTTTAGTGAACCCCAAGCTCAACGTTGTCAGATTTGTTACTGCCCTTGTCTTCAGAGTCGTGGTTGTACATCTCGCTGCAAAATGTGAGAGTCAAGATGAATATTTAATGTTTTTCTCTCTGCTACAGACAGAAAGTTACTGGCTGCATTCTGCAGGGATACAAGCAAACAGTGTTTATTTACAGCAAAGCTGGTGTTGGTTTTACATGCTCCATAATGATGTGATCTGTGTAATATTGAAACAGACTAGAAAGAAGAAAATGCTAATTCACAAATCCTTTTGAAGGAGATGATCTGCAAGTCGTCAGCACTGCTGGTGCACAGGAAGGTTTTTGCAGGTGTGATGTCTATGGTGGGAAGTGACTTTGTGAGCAGATAAAGGAGTGTCAGGTACAACAAGTAGTTAAATCTAGAGGGGTAAATTATTGCTCCACAGAAATTCTCCTCCATAGAAAGAAGAAGGTTCATGTGAGGAGTTTATAAGGCTTTTTTCCCCCCCCCCAAGTTTGCTGTTCTGTTTTGATAACCACAGGCATATGATACAACAAATCGGATTTTATTTGTAGTACATCAGGAAAACTTAGTTTAGCTGACAAGGACTCTATTTAAAGTCTTTATATAAGATGTCCAAAAGATAATTACAGAAATACATTCTATTATTGCTTTGTTGAACTTTCTGTTGGTACCAGTAATTATCATGAGATTAAAGTGTGATTAAGTAATAATGGACTAGCAGGGAATCAGTGAGAGCTAGATGAGAAAATGAAAGATCTGGGAGCAGATTGGTGCTTGGGTGAACATCTGAAATGACTGTGGCCCATCTGTAGCATTTCTCTGGATGGTACAGGGTGCTCAGCCTTCAGCTGTGTGATGGTACTGTGGACCAGCTTCAGCTCATCTTTGCTCTCTCTCTCTGGTTTTCTCATCTCTTAATTGGTGGGAGAGAACCAGCCTCTATAGGGTGTGAAAACTCTCCATAAAAATAGGCACAGAGAGACTGTGGCTGTAACTGGTTATTTCCAGGGAAATGAGGGTACTTGGCTCACAGTCCTTGCAAATCTCAGGAAGGGACTGACTTACACTTACTTAATCACAATGGTCATTAGAGTTGTAGCACAATAATGACATAAATACACAGGGACAGCAATGCTTTAAAAAAAACCCCTTTAAATGTGTGTCAGCCACTTGAAGCTCTTCAGCAGCTTTTGGTGGTTTGCTGCTGGTTTATATTTGTGCAAATCTCTGTCAGATTTTGTCCAAAGGCTTCTGTGTCAGTTGTGAATGTGCAGCTCTTTGGCCTAGTGCTCTGATCAGTCATTTGGTTTGGGAGAGATTAATTGCAAATCAGAATACATGTAAATGATAATCTGTGTGAACTTCTTAATGAATTGTTTCCCCAGGAGCTGCTTTTATCCCTTGTTCAAATTTAGATTGTTTTTTTTTCTCTTTACTCTTTTAGTATATCTAAATATCAACCAATTTGACTCTCCATTGTTCAGTTCTGAGTGGAATCAGGAATGTTAACGTGCTCTGCATGTTGTTTCTGGCTTTGTATCAGAGCTTTTGTTGGCAATATCTTTTATTTACTAGCATTAAAACATATGTAATGGAGAGAACAAGAATGTATTGATAAGCAGCTAATAGTTAGAAATTAACTTTTGGAGAGTGCTAATAATTAAACATAAATGACAAGTTCATATTATTCCAAAATATTTGACTAGAAATACTGTTTTGGTTTTATTTTTGCTGGTCACATATCTGATTTATGTCATCTGCTTATCTGTAAAAATTTCTGGCCTGTCATTTTTTTTTGAGGTTATTCTTGCAATAAGACTTTAAAGGTTCTATATGTAAAAATGTGTTTCAGATAATAATATTCCATGAATATAATTGTATGAGTGGTTTTTGTATTAAAAAATAATTGTTTTCCCTTTAATTTTTTTTCCTGAAAGTACATTGGAATCTAATCTTAAAAGTCAAACAATGAAATCACCTTAGAGAAAATTCTCTTATTTATTTCTCTTTGATTCAGTACAAAAAAAATCACAGGTTAATTTTATCACAATCTTTGGATTGAAAGCTGTTTGCTGTTTGCTTCTGAGAGGCAGCAGTCTGCAGCAAGGCAAAAATGTGTCATGCACAGCAATGTCTAATGAGTCTAATTTCTAAATGAATCCTTTTTGTTCACCTCTTCGCTGGTTCATTCATTCTGTTCTCAGGTTGAGCTCCAGTTTCAGCTGAA